>NW_024426774.1:59654757-59663903 GCF_017311325.1 Ursus maritimus
TTTTTTTTTTTTTTTTGGTAATTGAAAAAAATTGGGGGTAAAGATGCTAATAAATTGCAGTAATCAAATATTTGTATGAATTAAGTTCATCCATGTTATGGAAAATTATTCAGAAACCTAAAAGAATAAGGTGGATTTATAAATACTGAAATAAAAGATCTTCAAAAAAATTAAGTGGAAAACTTAAATTATAGAACAGAATTGAATACTGCTTTATTTATGCAAAGGTAAACCATTTATTTATATATTAAACACATATGTATGTATTTTGTACAAATGAACAGTACACAATCAGGAAGATACACTTAAATCATAACAGTTACAGTGACTAGTTCTTTGGAGAGGAATCAGGTTGGGGATATGTGAAGTGAGATTTTTACTTGTTCAGTCCATATTGTTTCAATTTATGAAACACGTGTGTTTGGGCATTGCTTGTGTAGTTGAAATATGAATTACAAATATGCTATAACACTCAGGTGTGTTGAAGTATATGGGCTTGTGGTTTTATCAGCCCCCCTGTGAGGTTATTTTTCAGTAGTGCAAATCTATGTTTTATGTCTCCCAACAAATCATCTCTGGTATCAAATGATAAGATTCCAACTCAAAATATCAATTATAAAAAAAGAATCTCATAGGAAAAATATAGTGATAAAAAGTGGTAAAGAATCGTAAGAACACAGTAAAAAATAAATCACAATAGGTTTTACCTATCAACCGAATCTAGCATTTGACAACATTTAGAATATCAAAATGTATAGATTACTCTTAGAAAGAGCCCCACCTGATACTGGCTTTATATTCCATCTGCTTTTATTGCAGAATTGGGGAACTGCATGACAACATTCTCTCCTCCACCTCTTCATTCCCCACTTCCCTTATAATTCTGGCTACATGGAAAGAGTATTGACTTCTGTTCCAAGCATATGTCTTTCTTAGTGGGACTCCCCTTCTAGACCCTAGGGACCTTGAACAACTAGTTTGTGTGCCAGCAGTTCTGTATTTTTGGATGATGAAAATTGATTTTCCTCCTTTTAGCAGGTGCAGTCTCCACGTGAGCCTCTCCCCTCACGACCTGTGCAGATTATGTCATCAATAGTGGGAGAGGGGATGAGGACGAACATTTGGAGACCTCAGCACACAGCACCAAAGGGCCCACTGAAGCCTTGCAGCAATGAGGGTGCACTAGAATAAAAGGTAACAATGAACTCAACTTAAAACTGTTTCCTTCTTGGCACTTCCTGGACACATTCAGTGTCTTTATAAGCATTTTCTGGGATTATCTAAATGGACAGATCTTTATGTGGGGCTTATGGTCTGTACAGTTCTATATCGGTCGTTCTTGTTAAACTTGAGTAATGGGAAGACTCCTTTTAAGGAGAGGAATATAAAGGAAATCAATGTGGCTTAAATTATGTTTATTATAATGCAACCTACATTTTTCAAACATAAGTAAGTCTTATTGTGCTTATAACTGTTTTGCAGCTAGGGTTGTCTAGCTAAAGAGATGAAACTTTTTTGATACACACTGGAAAAACTCAGAGATTTTGAGTCAGGAAATAAATACAAAAGTATATTTTACGCTTGCAAATAAGGTAGATGGGCATTTTGATTGTAGGGGCAACTAAACTAGTTAGAAAGTTATTACAGGATTCTGGGTCTAAGTTGTTAAGTGTCTGAACAGTATGGTGGCAGTGGGAGCCAGGGACAGGGGGTAAATGCAGGTAGAAAAACAGGAGTCTTTCTACAGAAGATGAAAAAATTCAAGAGAAAAGCCTTTTAAAGTTCTTGGAATTTTTAGGTGTTTTTCAAAAGGCGAGACTGGCATTCAGTAGTATAAGTTAGTGTCAACTTCTACAAGACCCTGGAAGGTGGAGAAAGAAANNGTGTGGTTGGAGGGTAGAGTCACCAGGCTGACTTAAACAAAAATCAAGTCATTCATGAGCGAATACACGGGACAAGCAGGCAGTCTACCATGACAACTTATGATACAGTTTCTGGAAGAAGCCACACAAAACAGTAGCTCCTCTGGACACCCAGAAAGTGTGGGCGCTGCTGGAAACAGCCATGTACTCCATGGTGCACTAGGTTAGTTTTCTTCCCTCAAGTACTCAGCTGTTGAGTGTGCTTAGAAGTAGTTTGTCTCCTTGCCAGAGGAAAAGGTAAGTGAGGAAAAAATAAAGAAGGAACACTTCTTAATTCTTCAGATAATTGTATGATGTGGAGGAATTCTAGAAAGGCTGAAAAAGTTTATAGGATTAAAGTCTAAAAGATTTCGCAAAGTTGTAAGAAAGCAAAACCAAGATCATATACAAGAGACAAAATATAGAGGATGTAAGAAGTACCTCATGGATGTCGCATTTCTAATTCATGTGGGACAAATGTACCCATGTACTGAGTTTGGTGAGATAACTGATGATCCATTTCAAACAGCAGGACTTGTTTTGTTGCAAAAATGTGTAGGTCATTAAAATTATGCAAGGGTTGATAACTTAGTGATTTGACCAAGATCTCTGAGGATTACTGAAAATAGAGACGCAAAATTGCCCACCAAAACGCTCAGGGAAAAATAGTAAGAGTGAGTACAGCCAATCTTGTGCCCAAGAGAATAGTATATAGGATCCCCAGTACTTTTCTCTAAGAATAACAATGGGCTTTCATATGTTAGTACAACAGGTGGCCGAGTTTGGGTAGTAAACAATTAAGTTAAAAATCTGATGCAGTGACTAAAAACATATACCTGGTGTGTGATTTGTGATTGGAGTGCAGAAATATGAAAACAAATCTGCCTGGCTATAGCTTATGTAAAAATGTCTTTTTATCATTAATTGATGCCTCAGTAAATCAGTGCAGGAAGAATTTTAAGTATATGTGTGTGTGTGTGTGTGTGTATGACATAATGTATCAAATACAGAATATATTATATCTAAATAACATATGAAGCTCATGGTCCAACATCTGAAATATGGTTCACATTTCTGGATCTCACGTTTTAAGGTAACATAGAAAAAAATAGTAGTCATTCAGAGGAGCCCAAATAGAAAAATGCCTTGCCAGGCAATCGTTTCATGTAAGAAGTGGAATAGTAAGCCAAGAGAAGAAAATACGTCCATGTTGCATGATTACTCTAACAAATATTTGGAGACTATTGTGTTGAAAAAGGACTGTCCCTCTTTATCATACTAGAGGCCTAAACTTGAACCAACTGGTTACTTTTACAAGGAAATGGATTTTAGTAAATATAAGGTAAAGGGTTCTTTGTAACAATAAAACTTTCCCCCACCTCAGAACAGTTTTCCTGTGAGGTCACTGGGAGTGATCAACTTGAGGCTGGGTGACAGGCTGCCAAAATTTCTGCAGAGGCTTTATTTGGTGGATGGAAGGTTGCAGTGGGTTAGTCTCGAGGTTCCTTCCAAATTCAAAATTGGATTATCCTATGGAAATAAGATCTAACTATTTCAGACAGTGGCAGCTCTTCTTCATGTGTGATTTACAACTTGTCTATGAAAGTAAACTGAGGGGAGAAATTACAAAAAAAAAAAAAAAAGAAAGAAAGAAAGATCAACTAGAACAAGGCTAGGATAATGGGATATACTTCTAAAGTGAACACTTTGAAAGTTACAGTCCTTGTTTAAACAAACAAGGTGATGGATAGATACACAGATATGCAAATGGATATAGATAAACATATGGATACAGATAGTTATTACTTTATAAACATATGTCATATGCTCGAAAATATCCAGATATTATAAGGCATCTTCCAGTGAGCATTTCTTGAAGTGGCAAAGGATGAGTTAATCTTTTGTCCTCAAAGCCCACAGGAATGTTTATCAACCCCAGAGCAGGCCTCCTTTCTTTCTTTTGGTGAGTTAAGTCTGTCTCTGCTTTGTTTGACGCTGCCCATTTGAGGAAAGCTTATCCCTGACCTTCTGCCAGAGAGACTGATGGCAAGGACGGTTTGCACTAACCTTGACATTCACCAGGGTAAATGGCTTTTTCCACAAGTAGTCGGCAAACAAGGAGAGCCAGTCAAGAGCTAACGAATCTGCACCTGAGAGAAACTGAACAACAATTGTGCTTTTAAAGAAAAAAAAGAGTCCTTGGAAGGTGCGGGTCCATCTGGTGCTTTAAGGTTAGGGGAAATTATCTCTTTTAGCCAATGCAGTTTGAAAATAAATAAATAAATAAAAACAACCCCTGGTCTTAAAATCTGCCATGAGGGGTCCTTTTAAAGCTTGACCTTCTGGTCTTTCCAGCTTTAAATGAACTCTCAGTGCCATTCTGTGGAGCCTGGGGAAGGCAGAGTGATGTTCCAGAGTGACCAGGATGGCAAGGCACATTTTTTCAGCCACCATTTATGCCATTCAGCCAAAATTCTTCTTCACTGAGCTCAAGGGAAGTAAATCGTGAATTTTATTTTTTTAAAGAGTGGCAGTTTATCTGCTGTATATGCTGTAAAAAATCCACAAACAAGCAATGTAGACTGGAACATCCCTATTAGAGACAATCAGACAAACTAAATTCTCTAAGGGATCCTTGTGACCAGATGCAGATCCTCCTGGTCAAACTAAAACTCATAGCCCTATATTTTTCATCCAGAGGCCCTTTCAATACCCTGTGAATTCTGCCCTTCTTCCTCTGATATTGATCCCTCTATTTTTGTGGTATCTGTATATTACCATCTCTTCTATGTAATTATGCCTTTAATACTATCCTACTAGGACTATTCTTTACTTTGGGTGCGTATGTCTTGACTTTTCACTAAGATTTGTGTAAAAATTTTTCAGGTTATGAGACATTATTTTATTCACCACAATGTTACTCAATTCTGGGATACTTAATAAGAGTTTAGCATGGAAACAAATGCTGGTACCTTACAAAAGTGGACCAACTATGTTTTCCCAAGTTTCCACATAGAGTCAGTTCTAGTGTTCTCACCCAGATGATTTTATCCACCACAGGAAAAGTACTTCTATATTTCTATTACCCTCTGTTATTTCTCACTTTCAATGATGGCATTATAGCATACATTAAAAAATGCATAAATTTCAAATGTGCAAAGTAAAACATTTTTACAGAGTGACATATCCATGCAGTCACCAGCCAGATAGAGAGTAACATCTTACCAGTACAGCAGAAGTTTCCTAGTGCCATGCATCGTCACCTCCTTTCAAGGTAACTCCCACGTGTCTAGAGTTTTTGCTTAGTGTTATCTTGGTGAAACTCATCCTGTGGCTGAGTATAGATGTAGTTTATTCATTCTCAGTGCGACATAAAATTCCGTTGTATGAATATACTTCTATTTATCCAATCTCCTATTAACAAACATTAGGATTATTTCCATTTTTTTATTGTTGCTGTTTGTTATTGGAAATAGTGCCGCTGTGTACATTTTTATATGTGCATGTATTTTTGTTGGGAGTGAAATTGCTGAGTCATAAGTAATGCATATGTCAGCTTTGAAAGATATTATCAAATAGTATTTCTACTGTCTGAGAGTTTCTCTTTCTCCGTATCTTCTCAATACTTGTTATTGCAATATTTTTTTCTTCCCTTGTCTTTATTTTTTTCTGTTTTAACCACTTGAGGGGGGTGGAGGTATGGTTAACTTGTGGCTTTAATTTCCATTTCCTTAATACTAATAGTGTCAAGCATCTTTTCAGAAGTTTATTGGTTTTTTGGACACACTGTTTTGTAAAGTGATGTTTCAAGTCTTTTGCCCATTTTTTTTAAACTGAGTTTTTTGTCTTTTCATTATATGTTCTAGATATAAGTCCTTTCCCAGATAAATGTATTATAAATATATTTTCCCACTATATGGCTTGCCTTTTCATTAACTTGTACTAGTGTCTTTTGATCATGAAGACTTCTTAAGTTTTTGTGGTTTTTGCTTTTTTTTATTTCCTATGCTATACTTTTCATCTCTGTGACTTATTTTTTAACTGGAAGCTTGTATCTCTTAGTTAAGAAACATTAATTTTAATGAAATTCAGTTTACTAATATTTTCCTTTATGCTTAGTGCTTTTTATCTTCTACTTAGGAAATTTTGTCTTCTCTAAAGTCATAAGGAAATTAACCTTTGTTGTATTCTATACATTTTATTGTCCTACCTTTACATTTTGTTCTAGAATCCAGCTGAAATTGATTTTTCTACATATGTGAAAGGACTAAGATTTATTTATTATTTATTTTTTAAAGAGGTATTTATTTGGGAAAGAGAGAGCAGGGGGTGGGGATGGCCAGAGGGAGAGAGAGAGAATTTCAATCAGACTCCCCACTGAGTGTGGAGCCTGATGTGGGGCTCGATCTGAAGACCCTAAAATCATGACCAGGAACCTGAGATCATGACCTGAGCTGAAATCAAGAGTCGGATGCTTAGGGGCGCCTGGGTGGCACAGTGGTTAAGCGTCTGCCTTCGGCTCAGGGCGTGATCCCGGCATTATGGGATCGAGCCCCATATCAGGCTCCTCCGCTATGAGCCTGCTTCTTCCTCTCCCACTCCCCCTGCTTGTGTTCCCTCTCTCACTGGCTGTCTCTATCTCTGTTGAATAAATAAAATCTTTAAAAAAAAAAAAAGAGTCGGATGCTTAGCTGACTGAACCACCCAGTGCCCCAACATTTTATTTTTTTCATATGAATACTCTATTGGCCCAGCATTTAGCCTTTTATTAAAGTAATCATACATGTGTGAGTGTCCTTGTGGAGTCTCTTTTCTGTCCCACTGATAAGTCTATCTAAGCTGAGGTAGTTTTACACAGTATTATTTACGGTAATTATTGATAAATGGTTGTGCAAACTTATCTAAATTTGTTCTTCAAGAATATCTTGAGTGTTCTTGGTCTTTGCATTTCCATATGAATTTTAGTATTAGCTTATCACTATATGTACACATACATACACACATAACCTTCTAGGATTTTGACTGGGATTATATTAATTATATAAATTAATTTGGAAAGAATTGCCATTTTTACAATATGTTCAATATAAGTAAATTAGTTGGTTTATAAACACTTGGGCATTTTTCTCATCACTTATTGATCACTATCATAATTTTACTATTTTCAGAAAACAAACCCTGAACAATTTCAATATTTTAATTTTGTTGAGACTTGCTTTTGCTCTATATGTTAATGTTTAACTTTCTTTTAAGGAGAATTTTTATTCTTTAGTTGTGCATTTCCACATTTTAAAGATGTATTTATTTGAGAGAGAGAGAGAAAGAAAGCAGGGAGTGGGTAGAAGGAGAGGGAGAGAAGTAGACTCCCCTCTGAGAGTGGACCCTGATGTGGGGCTTGATCTCATGACCCTGAGATCATGACCTAAGCTGAAATCAAGAGTCAGACACTTAACTGACTGAGCCACCTAGGCGTCCCTTGTGGTTCCATATTTTATATGTTAATTAGGTTAAGTTGGTCATTTATGTTGTTTAAATCTGTATCTTTACTAATTTTTTGTCATTGTATGCAATCAGATGCTGAAAGTAATTTTTAAAGTCTAATGTGATTGACTTTGTATGATTCTCCTTTTAGATTTGGCAGGTTTGCCTTACATATTTGAAGACTCTGTTATTAGGTGCATACAAATTTAGAACTCTTATATACTAGTCACTTGAGCTTTTTGTCATGAAGAATTTCTTTTTATCTTCATTAGTGCTTCTTAACTTAAAGCCTATTTAATCTGATATTAGAATAGTTAAATCAGGTTGCTTTTGATTACTGCTTACATCCTATTTGTTCACTATCAATCTTTCTATATCTTGATATTTAAAGCAAAATACTATTGGATTTTTTTTCTAGCCAGGTAATTTTTGTTTCTTATCTGGAGTAGTGACTCTTTTTGCATTTAATGCAATTACCTTGAAGACTCAAATCTATCATTTTACAATAATTATCTATTTGCATCATCTTTTCTATTTTTTCTCAATTTGTTGCCTTCTTTTTTGTTAATCTGATAATTATTTTTAATACTTCATTCTTTCCTTCTAATTATGTTTCAGTTATATATTACTTTATTTTTCTTTTATTTTAGATATTACATTATGCATCTTTGACTTAGTACAGTTTATTACAGATTAGTATTTTTCCTACTTTTCTGACAATGCAAGGGATAATTTATTCCCATTTCCTACCTTCTGCAAATATATGCTTATATTGCCTTTAATTCTCTGTACATTCTAAACCACGCAAGACTGATTTTTATTTTTATTTTTATTTTTTTGGTTTTTTTTTTTCTTTATTCATTTTTAAGGGGACTAAGAGGACAAACTATTCGATTAATCTGAGGATGAAAAGTATCATTTTCTCAGATGTTCTGATGAGGGTTCTCATATCCCTGAAAGGTTATCAGCTAATGCAAAAATGTGGTCAAAATGTGAAGCTGCCCTTATAGTGGCCAGAGTGGAAGGCTGCTGCTCCAAAGCACAGGCAAGACTGATTTTTAATATTTTATTCACTCAATATTCATGTAGGCTAACCCACATATTTATCATGGTGTATTTCTTTATTCATTCTTGAATTTATAAGCTTCTCTCTGAGATCATTTTCCTTTTATTTGTAAAACATCTTTTGATAATTTATTTGCTAAAGTATATTGTTGATGATTTCTCTCAGTTTTTGTTTGTCTGAAAATGTCCTTTATCATTAATGTTTTTGAAAGAAATATTTACCAAATTTAGAATTATAGTTTGACAGTTATTTCCTGTCAAAACTTTCAGATTGCATTCTATTATTCTTTGGCTTCATTGTTTCTCTTGAGAAGTCAGCTGTATATTTTGATATTGCTCCTTGGAAGATAATTATCTGTAAACCATAATCTATTTCTTCCTTTTTAATATTTTACTTATCTTCTTGGTTATAAGCAGTTTTTCTTTTTTCATATATATATATATATATATATATACCCGCAGTTTTCTATGTTGTGTCCAGATGTATTTTTCTTTGAATTTATCCTGTATGTGGCTCACACTGTTATTTACTTCTATGGCTTGATACTTTTTCTTATCTGGGGACAAATTTGTTACTGTTTTCTCTAAAACCTTGCTTCTGTCCCTTCTGTGACTCTAATTATATGTGTGTGTGTGTGTGTGTGTGTGTGTGTGTGTGTGTATATATATATATATATATATATATATATATATATATAT
>NW_024426774.1:59663913-59944517 GCF_017311325.1 Ursus maritimus
ATATATATATATATATTGCTTTATGTGATGTCCTGTATGTCTCTTATATTTTTCTAACCTGCCTCTGTCTGGATATTTTCCTTTCTGCTGCTGTGTCTGAGGTATGCTAAATCTATTTACTGAGTTCTTCATTTAGTTATCACATTTTTAAAAATACTATAATTTCTGTTTTATTATTTTTAGTAGGTTCATTTTGTCATCTACTTTCATAAATATATTAGGCCTGGTTGCTTTAGTAGCACTGAAATCCAAATTTCATCACCTAGATTCATGTGACTACTGAAAACTCTAAGCCACCATTTTCTTCTTGGCCATCCATGGCCTTGGGCCACTTACTTATGATGAAATGCCTCAAGGAGTAAGTAGGAAACAATGCCAGTGTGTTTGTGTGTGACATTCAGTCACCTGAATGTGTTTTTCTTTCCTCCAAAAATTATGGTTGCTAAAGTCTTTGATGCCTATGTTGCTCCCCACTACCTTCAAATAACTATATTTTGTCATTTGTCTACCTTTTGTAGTTCTCTATGGAAGGATTGCTCTGATACAGTATACTCCTTATGTCCAGGTGATTAGTAATGTTAGCATATTCAAATGCTAGTTCAAGGGAGGGTAGTAATGGAAACTGGGCATTTTCCTTAATTGAAAAGGCAAAGAAGAGGAATAAATAAAAAAAAAATGTGCAAAGTTTACATAACACAAGCAACAGTAGATAGAGTGGGCAGATAGAATTTTCTATTGACCTAAAATTTTGTATGTATTTAAGTAATTTTAAAATTTTGATCTAGAAATATTTAGCTCATTTTATTCATTAGGAAAAGGAGGAAACTGCATCCTAGAGCATCGTGGCATCTTACTGTGGGACCAGCTGATGAGAGCCAGAGTTGAGAGCACCTCCCGGGTTTCCCAGCTTCAATAAGGTGGCTATTACGAACTGAATTGTATTTCTACCGAGTTCGTATGTTGAAGCCGTAACCCCCAGTGTGTAGAGGTAGGACTTCTAGAGACGCTAAGGTTAAATGAAGTGATAAGGGTGGGACCCCCTAATATGATAGATCTAGTGTACTCTATAAGAAGAGAGAGATCAGAGCCCTCTCTCTCTCTCTCTGTCTCTGTCTCTTTGGGCATGCACATAGAAAAGGTCACATGAGGACACAGTGAGAAGTTGATTGTCTGTAATCCAGAAAGTGAGATCTCACCAGACACCAACTCTAATGGTTCATTGTTCTGGGAATTCCGGCCTCAGAACTGTGAGAAAATAAATTTCTGTTGTTTAGGTCACCAGCCTGTGGAATGTTGTTATGGCAGCCTGAGCGGACTAATACAGGGGCCTTTCCGCTAAACTAGCTTACGCATGTTCCTTAAAGCTCTGTTGATTACTAGAGATATCTAAAGGGAGTCAGACTATGTCCACTCCCACCTCAATCAAAGAAGGTTCTATGTGTACCTTTTCTCAATATTGGGACTCTGCATAAGATTATTTTGGAATATGGCTCTGCTAAAAATAATTTGAAAGTCAGTCATCCCATAATATATCAAGATTTGGAGTATTTCCATAAATGTGGATATATAAAATGAGATCAGGATTTCTTACCATGTTAGAGAGCTGAGATAGCTCTGTTGGGTATCAGAGAACAGTGTCACGTGACACAATTCATTTTAATTTCTCCAAGTCTCAGTTTACCCATCTCTGTAGCAGGCAGTAATTCTAGTCCTTGTAAAAAGTCACCTGTGTGAGAAATGTAAATTTATTTTTCTGCGATTCAGCTTAATTTTTATTTTGTCAACTTGCGGAAATGTAATGCCATTTATTTTGAGATGCCCTCTTTTCCTTGGCTGTTTCTGAGTTCTAGAAGACTTATTTAGTGTCATGGCCTCATTGTGAAGAGGAGATGATTAGGGGGTATGTAACTGCTGACGATATGTATTTATAGTGGCATGATCCTTTTTCCCTTGTGGTCATCTGCAGACACTCTACACAGGTTGCAGCTAAAGCACCCCTTGCTTCTTTCTGCAAGTCTCTTCAGTTCCATTGGCTTTCCCTGCTTTCATGTTATAATGCTCACTGGATGTGGTAAACTCTTGAAGGGGTGACCTAGGCTTTGCCATTCTATATACAGCATGAAGACATTCCTTTTGGTGATTTTTGTATTCCTTTAGCCCACTCTCCAATGTGGGAAACAAGTCATCCCTGCTTTCAGATGTTGCAAATCTCAGAGTTTTAGTAATACTCCAGGCCTTGATCCAGGGAGCAGGGCATGGGACCCCACTTTCTTTTGGATTTACCAACATCTATGCATACATCATTTCCTCAACCCAGTCTGTAGGAGGTGGACTGCCTTAGGGTGTGATTTCTGTTCTTTTATCATTAAGTTTATTCCCAAACCCATAGTCTATACTGAGTCATTTCTGTTGCCTCGAGGGTCTTGTCTTTTGAAACTCAGAGCCAGAAAACTGCTGCCTGTCTTTCTTTTCTACTGTCATATCTCTTCCCTGAGGCAGAAGCATAGAATGGTCTAGCTGCCACTTGAATAATGGAGAAAGTGGAGAAAGTTAAGGGGATGGATGGATGGATAGATAAAATAGATAAATTTCTCATAAAATATATAGCTTCAGCTAGCTATCTAGATTTACTTATATTCCTACAATTCTAGTATATAATAAAAATAATAGTTTCAGAGCTCCTTTTGCTAAATTGTTGTTCTGCAGGTTACCATGCTTAATACATACACCAATCATTTTTAACCTGCCCAATAATCCTATAAGGCCATCTTATCTGTAATTCACAAGTAAGAAAACTAAGGCTTGCAAATGTTTAACTTAACTAAGATCATGAAGTTAGTAAGTGGCAAAGCCAGTATTCTAGGTCAGGTCTATCTTACCTTCACAGTTGTGTCCTTAATCACGTTGAGCTATTCCTCTTTAGGGTACCAAAGTCTTGCCGTTCCATAACCAGTGTCAAAACATACTTAGTTGTGTTTCGGAGATTGGAAGCTTTGAAAGAAAGCATCAATGCATTATTAGGTATGACCCAGGCCATTACTTCTCCTGTGTTAAGTATTTGGTTTATGCACATGTTCGTTAAATAGTCACAAGAGAATTAAAAGATTGTCCTATCATTATATTTATTTTATAGGTAAGAAACTGATGCACAGAAAGGATTGAACCCAGGCAGTTGGGCTCTACAGTCCATGGTCTTAACCATCATATTTTCTGCCTCCTCTGTAGAAGAGACAGAAGGGTGGTGGATACCCCTAGGCAGAGTTTGCCAGGTAGTAGATAAATGTACAACTTCAACTCTTCATGGGATCCCCATATCCATTTATGCTGCCTGAAGGCTTACCAAGCGAAATTGAGTACAGTGGGGAAGGTAGTAGTTCATCTTCCTCCAATTCTGTTGGTTCTTAGCAGCATGCTTTCTGGTTTGAGATTTGAGGATCTCCAGACAGACAAATTCTACAGTCCAGCAAAGGGCAGTCCAAATATGAGCCATATAAACAGCACCTTAACCATAAGCACAAGGCTGATTTGTAGCTCTCAGTTCATTCTTTCTTTTTCATGACAAGGCAGAGCATGGATAACAGAGAAGGCAAGGAGTCAAGGAGCTCTTTAACTCTCTGAGGCTCTACTTACCTAAAAGTTGTTTCCTGGCTCTTTGCTCTTATATTCCTCTGCAGCCTGAACATTTCTTAAGTTTACCATGTGTTGAGCCTTGCATCTTCTTTTATTTTTTTATGTTCTTTGTTGTGGTTATTGGAGCACATGTGTGTGCACGTGCGTGTGTGTGTGTGAATATATATTTATGAAAACATGACACCTTTGTTGCAGTTTGCAAAATAAAGACATAATGAATGGAAACATATTTTGATTTTCAATGCATTGGTTTCAGGTTAATAAATGCATGTTGTTCATGATAAATAGGTCATTACTTGGAACTCCATCGCTGCAAACTTCTTTCTTCACCCGTGCGTGGCACCTGCACGTTGCAATCCTCCTCAAAAACCCACAGGAGATGGGCAGACATCTTTGAGCCTTCTCTCTGATGAATGTCTGTGATTGGACTCAATCGTAAACTGCCCTCATGATCTTTTTGACTGTTTACTCCCTGTCAAATACAGCAATGAAGAAATAATCTTCGAATTCTGCTGGTAGATCTCAGCTGGGCTAGCTTATCATGCTTAATGGATTTAAAAAGACATTTGGCAAACTTTATAAATTAAATGGACTTACACACTCCCCTCTTCCTTTTGTTACTAAGTGAGCACTGATGCTACTGAGTTGTCATGGGTGTATCAGATAGAAAATGTTCCTAGATGCTTGACTAGGGTAATTCTACACTTTAGTCAGGCAATGTGCGTTACTATAGGGAATCTAATTCTTTCTACCATCAGTTCTTAGGTGGAGTCCAGTTCATCATGGGCCCCTGGTGATTATAAATACAGACAAATCTTAGTTGTCTAAGTTGGAATCTCCATGTGGTTTTGTTCCTGGGGCTAATATCCATTCTCAGATTGGCATCATCTGCTTGTGGCCCTTGGTATTGAGGAACTGCTGAAGAATTCAAGCATTGTCCTAAAGTAATCCAACTTTGCCCCTGGATCACCACCCCTATAATAATCACTATTTCAATGTATAATAGAAGACTTGTTTGTTTGCTGATATGCTTGTCAATATAGCTCTGGCATGCATCACCTATATTATTTATACGGGAAGAGTATTTCTCCAAAAGCTGAGACCTCTTTTCTTCCTGGGTTCTGACACTCACTGGATGGATGGCTTTGAGCAACTTGATCTTTCTGGATCTCAATTTCTTTGTCCTTTTTTTTTTTTTTTAAAGATTTTATTTATTTATGTGACAGAGAGACAGCCAGCGAGAGAGGGAACACAAGCAGGGGGAGTGGGAGAGGAAGAAGCAGGCTCATAGCAGAGGAGCCCGATGTGGGACTCGATCCCGGAACACAGCGATCACGCCCTGAGCCGAAGGCAGACGCTTAATGACTGCGCTACCCAGGTGCCCCTCAATTTCTTTGTCCTTATAATAACAGAGTTATTGTACTTCAGTCACCTCTAGAGACCTATCTCTGAAACTCCCCTTATTACACTCTGGAAACCTTGGTAACCTTTCTCTCCACATTTTCTATAATATGCCTTTAAGACTTTGGCTGTTAACATATCACATGTTAGCTTATTAGAAGGGTTGAGGAATCAGTTGTATGGTTTGAATGTCTAGCTTATGCTAAGAGCATGGTGGGGTGTTCTGTATTCCTCCTGCCAAACTGATACTGAGCTGAATTATGGAAATTACCCAGTAAGCCTCTATCTTTTTTCTTTCCATAAAGTGAGCCTTGAATGTTGATTACATTCAGATCACACTAAAATTTTCGTTCATTTAGAGAAACGCATGCTCTCTGCTCTAGAACTTGGTATTCTTTTTCCAGTTGAACTCATTTGCCTTTTCCCAATAGATACTATATTTAGTCAGTTTGTGGAAACTAATTTTTGGTGTCACTGCACATTTGCTCAAGGTATTTATTTATTTTTAAACTACAATAGGCTAATATTTGCCAGCAAAGGATCCTGTTTGAGGTTCACTGATGCAACTGTAGATGCTGGCAAGGGAATTCTGGTTCTGTTAGCCAGCTCCCTGACGATGGCTCAGGATTCTAAATTGCACAGATTATCTCTCTGCTCTGAAATCTTAATACAAATAACTTTTCAATAATTAGTAAGGTTTTATCACTTGCATAAAGACATTGTAAAGTTATGAAAAACACTAATGTTGTTTTAATTGCCTTTAAGTTCCCTTTGGGAGTTATATTTTCATTAGGATACCCCTTACAATATTCACAGTTGGGAGGACACATCTGAGTCCAGAGAGGAATACCTTTTAATTTGTTTAACTCTTTCAAGCCATCCCTCTTTTTCTCATGTCAAATAATGGTTTAATTTATATATATAAAGTCCTATCTGAAGATGGCATTGTTTTTTAAAACATGGGAAATGAGAAGTCAGATGCATACACAGAGGAATCACTAGGAATAGCTAGGTGTGGGAAAGGCAAGGGACGGCAGTAGGGTAACTTTCATCAACAAAACTAGGTTATAGGCATGTGGCACACTTGTTCCAGAATGCAGATGCAATTTGTACATTAGTAAAAATGTCATGCAATAAAAGTTTCTCCCTCAAAATCATTTTCTTTAAAAGCAACAGAGATTTATTAAGGTTATTGGGTCCCTCAACCACTTTGAATACAGTCCACTGGGAACACACAGTTGAATTATCAAGCAGGCATTGGGCATCCCTTTAGGTATGATAGGAAAGATTTAGCAACATCCAGCTGGACCTTACATACAAATGCAACCCCCCCCCCAACCCTGGCCAAGCAGGGAGACCAGTCAAGACTTGGCTGTAGTAGCCTGTCTTGCTCCTGCCATGCTGGACTCTCCATCATCTCCCCTTTCCCCAGCTCCCATCATCTCTCACTGTCCCCCATAATACTCATCCTCCATCTCCATGTTGCTTCTCACCTCAGTGTTGGGTCATAGGAAGTCAGCAAGAGTGAGAAATGAACAGAGGAAAGCTCTTCTTGTCCTTGACTCTACTTTTCTGAATTCCAAACACAGAAGTATTCTTCAATGAAGTATTCTTGCTTTTATATTAACAATGCCTACCAACAGACTGACCTTGACTGAGAAATGCTCTCCTTGGTCTATGCCAAATTTCAGTGCAAAGCTCCTCACTTATCCAGATCCAATTCAGGACAGGCTTCCCCAAGCTGTGAAACCGTGACCAGTGGCTTGGAGCTTCCACTGCCCAACAGGTGGGATGATGGGTTAAATCCTCCTGATGGTTGTTTTGCCAGAGAAGGAGGAGGCATGTCTGCCGATATAAGTTCAAATTCTTAGCCTATTCTCCAATAAAAACTCGGTGATACTGTTTTATAGTACTGTGACTAACGTCATGTCACAGTTACATTATTATGGAATTCAGAAACTGTTTTATGGCTTACATATTTTTTCCAAAAAAGAATAAAAAATGTACTCCAAGTTCTAAACTGCTGAATTATAAAGAACTTATAGAACAACATCTTCTTGTAATATATTTGGGGATAATAAGCAGGGATAAAAACAAAAATAATAGTTTTATTTCAAATATTTAGTTGACACAAATTTTAGTTTTTATAAACAATACCAAACCTTTGAATAAAGTTTTAAATACACACACACACACACACACACACACACACACTCCTCTATGGCACTGTTTGAGCTTTCAAACTAGCAGAGTCTTACACAGGAGATATTGAACCACCTAATAAACAAGAGAAGATTAACTTAGACCAGGCAGAATTTTATGTGCGCAAGAGTGTCTGGTTGAGAATAAGGAAACCCCAATTCTGGTTCTGGCTGCATTATTCTCTGGTTTTGTGATCCTGAGCAGGCACTTGATCATGCTGTGATAATTTGCCTAGAGATACAAGATTGAGCCCATGGTCTTTGAAGTTCCTACTGAATGTGGTATTCTGTGGTTCTAAGACTGGCCTGATGATACGCAGCTATATAGTGGCATAATTGATGTGAGAGCAAAATTTGTGCTCTTTCCGGTAGACCTCTGTTTCTGCATGGATGTAGCCTGAGGGTCCCCAAAACTATCTGGGCAAGGGAGGGGAAGATGCAAGGAGAAACAGGGATTGTAATTGTTAGAAGAATAATATGGCAGGAGCAGTGGGACCATGAAACAAGAAATTCTTCATCCAAGTCACAGGAAGCAGAGAAGAAGAGACTGTTGGAAGGTGATACGGTTTCAAACATGGGAGTACCAAATATTCTCTCCTTCCAATGAGAAATACCCAAAGTGTATGGTGAAGGGGAAAAGTAGTACCAGGCCCTTAATGGACATCTCTGGTCTAACCCTAGAACTTTTAGAATGGTGAATGTGGTCAGATTACAACCCTTTCAGGTGAGATCAGCTATTGCATAGTCCAGATTGGTCTGTATCAACCCTTGGATATAACCTTAAAACTAAGTTCATTGTTTGTTCATTCTTCCTGATTTTATAGACATAAAAAAAACCCAAGAATTTCTGTGAGGTCAGGTGTGCTTTATGAACCATTTCTATATGAAAAATGAGAAATCGCAAAAGCAAAAATAAAGTGCAGGTGGGCTCTATGTTTTATATATGGATATTTTACTCTATGCAAAGGAATTCTGTAGGATTATTTAAAACAAACTCCTTAGTCTTTTATGTGTATAAATATCAATATGACTAATAAATTACATAGCAGAGTTGAAGTTGGAGGTAGATTTAAAAAGTAAGTTGAATCACTTCCATTTGACTATTAATAATAAAAATGAAGATAGAAGTGACCTGTAATAATAATGTTGGGAAAGAGATGGATTTTGCCTATCAAATTTAAAGATATGTCCTTTCCTATTGTACACCTATGTCTGAATAGTAAGTATGGCTCTTTCAGATGAAAGTGCATTTGGATCCAAATCTGCTTTATTATTCCTTCAGTGTCCACTTCATGGTGGAGTGAGGTATAATGCACCAAAACAGAGATGGAAAAGACTGAAAGGTATTATATACTATATATAGTAATTAATTATACATGACATGTAGTTATAGAATATATTTGTTATATATTTTTATTTAATATATTTATATATTATATATTTATAATATATGTAACATATATATAACATTTTAAAATATGGGGAAAAATTTCCAGAATGGTAGAGTCCTTTATTAATCCATTCTTTTATTAATAGAATTATGAATAGACTTGTAACACATAGAGGCTGAAGTAGTAATTTAATAAAATCCTGTGAAGGAAATTCCTGGCCTGAATGGCTGCATTGGTGGATTACACCAACATTTAAAGAGTTAATTTCACTAGTTTGCGAATACTTCCAAAAAATAGTATAGAGGGAAAGCTTCCCAATTCATTCCGGGAAGCCAATATTATTTTGATACCAAAAACAAAGACATCACATAAAAACTATAGACCGATATTCCATATAAATATAGATACAAAAATTCTCAACAAAATACTAGAAAACAGAACCCAGAAACATATAAAAAGGTTTATATATAATGCCCAAGTGATATTTATCCATGGAATGTAAGGTTGGTCTAATGTACGAAAATTGGTCAATCAATATATTAGAGATTAAAGGACAAAACCCAGATGATCATCTCAACACACATATAAAAATCACTGGACAGAATCCATTACCCTTTCATGAGAAAAACATTGAACAAACAAGGAGTCAAAAGGAACTTCCTCAGCCTGATAAAGAACATTTGGGAAAAACTCATGACTAACATCATAATTAATGGTGAAAGACTGAATGTTTTTCCTTGAACCTGGAATAACACAAGATTGTCCTCTTTCACAATGTCTGTTCTGCACTATATTGGATGTTGTAGTAAGTGCAATTAAGTAAAAAAGAGGCACCAGATTGGAAATAGAGAAATAAAACTCTTGTCATTCACAAATGATATAATCGTGTTAAAGAACAAAACTAAGGAACACAAACACACAAACACAACTATTAGAACTTGTCATAAACAAGTTCAGCAAAGTTGCATATGTAAAACAGATATGTAATATCAGTTGCATTTCAGTTCACTTGCAATGACAATCCAAAAATAAAATTAAGAAAACAATTGCGTGTACCATAGTATCAAAAGAATAGAATACTTAGGGATAAATTTAAGAAAAGAAATGCAAGAGGTATGTACTGAAAACTACAAAACGTTGTTGAAAGAAATTGAAGAAAATCTAAGTAAATTGAAACATACCCCATGTTCATAGATTAGAAGAGTTAATAGTAAGATGGCAGTGCTCTCCAAGTTGATTGACAGATTCCATGCAATCCCTATCAGAATACCAGCTACCTGTATTTGTAGAAATTTACAAAGCCGATTCTAAAATTCACATGGATATGAAAGGGACCCAGAGTATTCAAAACAATCCTTAAAAATAACAAAATTAGAAGACTTTCACTTCTTAATTTCAAAACTTACTACAAACTACAGTAATCAGGACAGTGTGGTACTTGCTTAAAGATAGACACATAGCTCAATGGAGTACAATTGAGATTTGAAAAATAAACCTTTACATTACATTTATTTTTAACACGTGTACTTATACAGTCCAGTAGGAAAATAATAGTCTTTTCAACATTGTTGCTGAGACATATGGATATCCATATGAAAAGCCATCAAGTTTGACCCCTCCCACACACTATCTATGAACATTAACTCAAAATAGATCATAGACTAAATGTGAGAGCTAAATCTATAAAACTCTTAGACGAAAACTTAGGAGTACATTTTTGTGACCTTGGCTTAAGCATAGTTTCTTACATAGGACCCCAAAGTTATGAGTAACAAAATTAAAAATAGACAAATTGGACTTCATAAATATTGAAACTTTCATGCTTCAAAGCACACCATCAAAAAAGACAGGCCACAAAATGTGAGAAAATATTTGCAAATCATATATTTAATTAGGGACTTGATTCCAGCAGATAAATAAGGTATTACAAATCAATTTTAAAAAGACAAATGAATGCGCAAAGGATCCAACTAAATATTTCTCTAAAGAAGATACACAAATAACCATAAACCCATGAAAAGATGATCCAGCATCATTAGTCATTAGAGTAATTCAAATCAAAAGCACAATGAGATACCACTTCACATCCATAATGATGATTAAAATCAAATAAACAGTGACAGTGTTGGTAAAGATATGGAGAAATTGGAATTCTCTTACATTGCTAGTGGGATTGTAAAATAGAGCAGCTATTTTGGAAAACAGTTTGGAAGTTTCTAAAAATGTTAAATATAGAATTATTATATGATCTAGTGATTTCACTCCTAAGTATATATCCAGGGAAATGAAAATATATGTCCACACAATAATTTTGCATGAATGATCATAGCAACATTACTCTCAATAGCCAAAATGTGGGAAAAAAACCTAATTTTCCATCACCAGCTGAATGATTGACAAAATGTGGTATATCCAGGCAGTGGAATATTTTTGCAATAAAAAGAAATGAAGTATTAATACATACTACAACATGGATTAACTCTGAAAACACAATACAGAAAAGAAGCTAGTCACAAAAGACCACATATTTATATGATTCCATCTATGTGAAATAGACAGATGAGCCAAATCCAAGGACACGGAAGGGAGAAGTGGTTGCCAGGGACTGGCAGGAAGGGGAAGTGTGAAGTGACAACTAATGGATACAGGGCTTTTGTTTTTTGGCTTTTTTTTTTTTTTTTGAGGCCTGTGAAAATATTCTAATATTAAATAGCGATGATATTTGGACAATTCTGTGAATATGAAAAAAAAGGCCCATTGAATTGTTTCTTAAAAGGGTGAATGTTATGACATATAAATTGTTTCTCAGTAAAGCTCTGTGTGTGTGTGTGTGTGTGTGTGTGTGTGTGTGTGTGTGTGTGTTTGTGTATAAATTACCCTATCCCTCACCTGGCTTTGTCATACCGAGAGATGCCTGGAGATCTGAGATCCCTGGGATTGACCTTTGTGAGAACATATAGGCCTGTAGAAAACTACCATCAAAATAATAGAAAATTTGGGTTCACTTGGTCCTAATTTTTTTTTTTTGCCTTTATCCTAAAGTAAAATTTCTTGATAACTTATTGCTCAAATGAAGTAAATGGAAACAATATTCATTACTAGTCATCAAATTGGATTGTGTGTGAGAAACCAAATATTAAATCATATACAGCCTTGGCCTACTGAGGAAGGCTGCACCTCTTGCAATCCTTTGGGGATAAAATCATAAGTTTGTCCTGTCCAAAAATAACTATAATATCAAATATTTTTACCACATTACTGATAATATAGTCCATTTTAGACAATACCATAGTAGTTTCTATTTCCCCATTTATTTCCCAACTAGACTGGGAGCTTCTTGAGGATAGGGGTCCTTTGGTTCTTACCTTTGATTCTCTGTACCTAACAATGACACGTACACAGAAGGTGGGGTATGTTTGTCAAGTAGTTAAATGACATAACACCTTAGACCTGATAATTATTAAGATATTATAAAATACATTTCTTCCAAGACTTTAAAAATACTTAATAACGGAAAAGATACTAGAAGGAATGGGGACTTCTGCTTCTGGCAATAGCAGGCTAACTGGTACTGGACCCACCCTACCCCCAAACATAAAAAGCTATAAAACTGAACAAAATAATTCAAGCAAATGTTTTCAGACTTTGGACAACAGGCAGCACAGTGTTTCAGTCCCTGAGAAAGGAAAACAGAGAAAATGAATCCCCTAATTACTTCAGTTTTCTGCCTGGAAAGTACTTTCCAAATCAAGGTACAAGAAGGGAGATCTCAGGCGGAGTACTCAGCTGTGGAGGCAGAGATCATAACCGAAGGCAGCAGAAAATTTGCTGAGCAGATTTTCAGAGAGGAGGGCACTATGCAGTGAAGGATCACCATAAATCTGAAATCCTTGGCTTAAGACTACACTGCATTTACACAAGGAGAAACTCTACAAGAGCTGGTGGAGAATCACTTTTGGGGAACCGTAGGTTGAACAGAAATTCCAGAGGTTACTCAGTGGTAGGGTTTCTTTTTTTTTTTTTTTTTTTTTTTTTTTTTTTAAAGATTTTATTTATTTATTTGACAGAGATAGAGACAGCCAGCGAGAGAGGGAACACAAGCAGGAGGAGTGGGAGAGGAAGAAGCAGGCTCATAGCGGAGGAGCCTGATGTGGGGCTCGATCCCATAATGCCAGGATCACGCCCTGAGCCGAAGGCAGACGCTCAACCACTGTGCCACCCAGGCGCCCCAGTGGTAGGGTTTCTGATGGGCCAGAGTGAAGAGACCTTGCCGAACACCCCCAGTATTCACTGAGACCTTAGAAAGGCCACAGATTAGGAGTAGAGAATTCTCACCAAGCTTTAAAATAAGCCTTGAAACGATCAAACTGATCTGCCAGAAAATCAAATGCCTTCCAAAACAAAACTAAACACTCTTTAAAGGAAGTAAGCAAAAACTAGATTTTCAACAGATCAGCAACCTCAAAAGCCATCAATTAAAAATATTACTAAAAAATAAAAAGTAAAAATATTACTAAATTTGTGAAAAATGGAGAATATGATCCATTTTAAGAGAAAAAAAAACAGTCAACAAAATAAGACACAGAAATTACTGAGTAGATGAAATTAGCACTCAGGCTTTAAAATAGCTCTTATGAATAATCTAAAGAATTTAAAGGCAAACATAAATACAATGATAAAAAGAATGGAAGATATAAGAAAAGAACCAAATGGAATTTATAAAGATGAAAAATGCAATATCCAAAATATAAAATTTACTAGTTTGGCTTAAAAGCAGCTTAGATACTGCAAAGGAAAACAAGATGAACTTAAAATTATTGTAATAGATACTATCAAAACCAAAGCACAAAGATTATCTGTACACACTAATAACAGAGCCTAAATACTTTGATTCCTGTAACAAGTAGACAAAAATCACTAAGAATATAGAAGATTTGAGAAACTTTATCAACCAGATCAACCTAATTGACATTTATAAAATACTCCACACAATAGTAGAAAAATGCACAGTTTTTCAAGTGGCCTGCTCGCCAGTATAGACCATCTGTTAGATATCAAAAGAAGTCTCACTAAATACCAAAGGATTAAAATCATACAGAGTATGTTCTCAGAACAAAACAGAATTAAATTACTAATCAGTAACCAAAAAAATTTGGAAAATCCCAAATACTTGGAAATTAAGCAACACAATTCTAAATAGCCCCTTAATCAAAGAAAACAAAAACAAAAAAAAAAGGAAAAGAAGATATTTTTATTTATTTTTATTATTTTTATTTTTTTTTATATTGAAGATGTTTAATTAAATGAAATAACTGAAAATAAAATTATATCTAGTGTTATTGCAGCCATGTTAACATACATGTGTTGATGAGAAGATTGGGAGCAAAAATAATTATTAGGGTTATTTATTTATATTTGATTTTCCACTCTAACATCAGGTTTTCTTTTTTTTAATAATAATTTTTTATTATGTTATGTTAGAAAAGAAGATATTTTTAAATAAATGATAATAAAAGCATAACATTACAGTTTCTGGGAGGCAGTTCACACAGTATTAGGAAGAAAATACTTAAACAAATTCGTCATAAAATTGGTATACGTTGGCCAAAAAAAGATAAAAATATGGTAGTATCATTGGTCATTAGGGAAATAAAAATTAAAACCATAGAGAAATGCTGTTTCACACCCACTAGATTGGTTAAAACTTAGAAGGCTGACAATACAAAGTGTTGACAAGGGTGTAGAGAAAATGGAACTTTTAAACACCACTACAGAGAGTATAAAATGGTGCAGCCACTTTGGAAAACAGTTTGTGTTTTTATCAAGTTAAGCATGCATGTACCATATGACCCAGCAATTTCGCTTCTGCATATGTACCAAAAAAGAAAAAGAAAACATATGCCTCCATAAAGACTTCATATGAATGTTTACGGCAGCTTTATTCATAAGAGCCCCAAACTGAAAGTGAGGCAAATGTCTAGTCACAGATAAATAAAGCAGTGGTGGTTTGTACAGTGGAAGACTACTAAGCAATATAAATGCAGGAACAAGGAAGCATACAGCAACATTGATGGATCTCAGACACATTACGCCAAGTGAAATCAGCCAGATAAGGATATCTGTTATAAGTTTCTGCTGGTATGTCTAGAACAGACAAAACAAACTGTGGTGAATATTTCTTAAAAAAATAGAGTAGTGGCTGTCTTGGAGGAAGTAGGTGAGCATTGGAGAAGCAACATTCTGGGTATTAGAAATTGGGTATATGCATTAAAAAAAAACTTTTTGAACTTTCAAACTTGTGTTCATTTCACTATATTTAAATTATATATCAGTAAAAAAATTAAAATAGCACAGATTAATGTGTCAGTTCACTCTTTTTACTTTCCAAAGAAAACTCAAAAATTAAGCAAATAGCAGCAACAAAAGCTTGTATTATCATCATTGCATAAAAATAATTTTTAATTACATAAAAGAGGACAACTCCTTAGAAAGAAGTTAATTCCTTAAAGAATTTAGCGAGGTGAATATCTAAGTTCTCATTTCACCAGTGACTTGAAAATTTCCTCATTGGCTGACATGCTCTGTTGGGCCAGTTGTAACCATTTATTCTAGTCATACCAGACTTGTCAGATATTAGCAAATAAAAGTACAGGACATCATGTTTACATAGGACAGATATTGGCAAATATTGCACAGAACATACTTATAGTAAAATAGTATCCATAGTTTATCTGAAATTCCCATTAAATGGATGACTTGTATTTGATTGGGGCAATTTAAGTTAAACTCCTCTAGATGGAAGCCCAGAAATGTTGAGAGATTGTCTCAAGACCTAACTAAAAAAAAAAAAAAAAAAAAAAAAAAGTTTCAATTATTGCCCTGGCTTTTTTCTGCAGCTTAGTGTTTGGAGTTGGTAAAATGAATGGTCAGGGTTTTTTTTGGAGTGGAATTATGAAACAGTAGCTCCCTTCTGAAATTATGCTAAATTATGTTTTTCACTTAGAGGTGCAGCAGTGCAATCAGTCACAAATGTCAACCCAATGGCACCATGGAGCCATATTCAATGAGCACTTTTCTGTATTCCATTTTATGAGGCCAGCATTATCCTCCTCTTTAAATGGGCGTAATGGTAGTACAGAACTCACAGCTTTATTGTGCAGATTAAATGAGGTAACATATGTCAGTCATGCTGCACACGTGTGGCCCTTGGCAAATGCCCAGTAAATAGTTATGGCTACTGCTTTTCCTTTTCCAATCTTATTCTTCAGTGTTAATATTATTATTACTTATTTAAAAATGTACACACTATTTTTTAATGATTATTTATTAATTTGAGAGAGAGAGAGGAGGAGGGGCAGAGGGAGAGACAGTCTCAAGCAGACTCCGTGCTGAGCACAAAACCCAATGTGGGGCTCAGTCTCATGACCCTGAGATCATGACCTGAGCTGAAACCAAGAGTCAGATGCTTAACCGCTTGAGCCACCCAGGTGCCCCCAAAATGTATACACTGTTAAAGAATATTGCCTCTACCTCAGAAACACATTTAAAGTACTCAACTACATGAAGATTATGTGTGTGCATTCAAAGTGTAGCACAGAATTATATTAATTAGAAAAATATTGCAATCTGTAATCCTCAAATAATAAGTACTATAGGTAGGCTTTTTGAGTTTTCCTTTCACTTGTAATAAAATACCAAACCTTCTGCCATGCCTAAACGATCCAAATGCTTTTTTTTTATCTATCTCCAACATCATCCTTATTAGTCTCCGCCTCACTCACTCTTTGGAACCACTAAGGTTTTTTTTTTTCTTTTTTGTATCACATAATCTTCATTCATTCTGTTCTCTCTGCCCAGAATGCTTTTACTTGTATTCTTTGTGTATAAGGCACTTTCCCATCCTTTATGTCTCAGTGTAAATGTCACTGCCTCAGAGGGGCCTCTTGGGCCCACTCTAGTGGTCCCTCTCTGTTGATCTCCCTCTAACCCCTTATTTATGTCCTTGAAAGCAAATATTCTTACTTGAGAATATTCTGTTTATAGATCTGTTTGCCCATTAATTACCATCTCACCCACTAGAAGGTGGTCTCCATGAAGACTAGCATGGGGGGCACAGTATCTTCTTGGTCCTTAACACTTGGCGCAGAGCTTCGTGTCATCTGAAGAGGAAAGGACTGCTTCCTGCTCTGTCTCTCCACAACCCCCCACCCCTCTTCTTGTACTTCTTCTGTGAGGCTCTCCTGACCTCAGGGACAGATCCACAAAGTTAGCTACTAACACATACTACAGTTTATAATCAATCATTTGTGTGAGGAGTTGAGTGATATCATCTCTTCCATTAGGCTGTATGCTTCCTATGGCTCTTCTCAGGGTCCGTTTGTTCACCTCTGCAACCTTGGTATCTTTTACAAGATCTAACACTTAAGATTCGAAACATATGAGTTGATACTATTTGGTCATTTTTGACCTATTAAAATGACAATTTCACATGGTTCAAACAAGTCCTCAACACATGACTTTTCCTTCCGAAATGGTACTAAACTCTGCTTTCCATTTGGAATTCTGGCAAAACTCACTTCCCAGTAGAATTGATCACGTTGTGCTGTAGAGAACTGTAAAGAAACAACTCAAGGCTATGTACTCAATGGGGTCAGGCACAGACGAACAAAAAAACTCACCAGTATCCGAACAACATGCCCCGGCTCCTCTCACCATACCCCCTTCTCTGCACCCACTGCCCTCCCGCTGCTTCAGGAGCACAAGCAGAAGAGGAAACAATGTCTGTGGAATATTCTGGAGGGGGAGGTGTCTTACTGTACCTGGCTGTAGAGGGTCATTGCTGGGGCAGGCTGTACTTTTCTGTGATCTTTATTATTTTGTCCACATCTCTTTGTTACTATTATAGGGGTCAGTTACATGAGAAAGCCAGGGAGCCTGGAGATTGTTAAGCGCCAAATTCTGTTTTATATATATTTCATATGGGCATATTTCTTGCATCTAAAAAAAGTCACATGCCATAACAAACATTTTCATATTCCACATTTCCTTTTTGTGGACTGTTTGTGCTGTTACCATCTTCACACAGACTTCCTATCTCCCCATATCATTTTTCAACCACTTCTTACTCCTCTCTCTGCTTTCTCCCTCTCTCCACATTCCTCCCCTCTCTGCTGGAAGAGAGTCTTTGGTCCGTAGAAAGTGTCCTAAACTTTAATCTACCAGCACTGTTCACATCAATAAGGAATTTTTCTTACTCGCCCTTGAGCTATACCATGGGATCAACCCGTTGCCCTCTTGACCTCTTCTGGGAGTAGAATTAATAGTATACACACTTTCCCCTATGATGTTTTATCTCGGGGGTTGGCTTGGTGGTATATTTCCACGCTTCTCTGTTGTGTCTGACTCGATGGCAGTGCAATTCGAACTATGGGATGTATCTCTGCCTGCCACTATTTGTCAGGATCTGTTTGGAACGAAGAGGCCAGGAAGAGAGGCTTTAAATGAGCAAAATGAATGAAGGAGGAAAGAAGCCAGTACATAAACAACAGAGATTTTACTGTGGTTAAATGGGAGACTGTGATCAGATGGAGGCTGATTAATATTTTCAATGTTTATCAACGATGATTAGTGATGGGATAATTGTCATGGACGAGTATCTTCAGCCTAGAATCCTGGCAGCCCTGCTCCAGGCAACAAATATTCAATATGATTACCAGATTAATAAGATATATTCCATGAATACCACTGCAGGTCTTCTGCAGCGATTTAACACCATCAGAAAACCAAACAAGACAGTAATTCCTCTGATAAAAGTGATCTCCATTTGCCGTGTCCTGAGTTATAATTGCTTTGTTCATTCAGAATGTCCTCAGGATTGTATAATTTGGGGAGGGAGCTTGCAGAGGGCTACTTTCCAAAACCACTCAAATTGAGCTCAAGCCTCAAATTATTTTAGAAGACGATGTGAGAATTTGGGGAGACAGGGAGGCATGGGAGGTAAGTTATTTAGTAAACACTTCATTCTTTTTGGCCTCCTAGCCTCTGAAACCATTTCCCTTGTTTGGGGAATACCTGTCTTATTTAACCAATTCTGCCTATTAATAGACAAGCTCAAAATTCCAGACACTTGCTTTTTTGCTTGCCCTTGAAGCTAAGTAGAAAGCCTCTCTGCCAGGCACATGCCCTGGGCACTACAGCGCAGACATCTGGCTCCAGACATTGATTTGGAAGCTAGTAACATATTTACAGAAAAATAAGGATCCTGCAGATGCCATTCTCATGTGGCTGGCAGCAGTCAGTGGTTACATGTGGTTTCCAGAAGCAACAGTGGCCCGAGCAGTAGACTCCCATGTCCCGCTTGGGTGATGTTGATGGTGTGAACTGGCATCAGTAAAGCCCAGTGGCTGTCCCCTGTTATCTCCATGGGGCCACCCCCCATATCATTTGGAGAATTTGTTCTAGCTGCATAGGCTCCAAACCTGGTTTCTCTAGACCACTTAAAGATTATGTTAGCGATGATATAACCTTTAGTAAAATACCCAGAATTCATATCTGTTGCTTATAACTAACACCTTGACTGATACAAAGCCAAAGATAGACCCAGGAGTGATTTGGCTGATATATTAGTTTTTTATTGTTGGTTTGCAAATTAAGACAGACTTAGTGGCTGAAAGCAACACACACTGATTATCTCATATTTTCACAGGTCAAGAGTCAGGGCACAGTATAGCTGGATCCTCTGCTCGGGATCTCAAAAAGCTGTAATCAAGATGTTAGCTGAATTGCATTCTTAACAGAGGCTCAATTGAAATTTGCGTTCATGCTCCTTTACGCTTTTGGCAGAATTCAATTCCTTATAGCTGTGGAATTCATGGTGGCTTGTTTCGTCAAGTTCAGCAAGAGAAAGAATCTTTAACCTTTAGACATTCTTTTAAGCAGATCACCTGATTTGGTCAGGCTCACCTTTTGAGTTACTTTAAGTCAGCTTACTTGGTGCTTACATTACATTGGTTTCCATCTTTGCCATGTGAGGTAATTTAATCACCAGAGTAACATCCCGTCACTTCTGTGATGGTCTGTTGGTTTGAAGCAAGTGACATGTTCTGTCCACTGTCAAGGAGGGGATTATACAAGGTTATTGGTCTTCAGGGGTCATCTTAGAACTCTGCCTTCGACAATTGTGTTCATACACATTGCATCTTTGGACAGCTGAACTTACCATTTTAAATTAAGGCTGCACTGATAATAATTCCTAATGAAATCCTCCTTGAGAAATGGGGGCACTTCACTAAATCCTACGTTGAAGGAGGATTTTCTTTTGGGTCAACAGACTGTCTTCTGAATTAGATGATGTTTTTGGTTTATAATTTTTATTATAAATTTTATTAAAAAGGTGATACAATTTGTTACATGGCTACAGATTGACTAGCCCTGTGCAATGTTTAAATTATCAGAAGATAATTAACTTTTAGTTTATAGTTTCAGAAAAATCTGTGGGTTATTAGTAAATGGGGAGCTAAACCTGTGATTGCCTGGCTGTTCTAATAAAAGGCCCTCCTCTACCCAGGATTCCCCCAAAAGTGAAGCCCTCTTCCTTGAGCAGCCTGTTAGGTTCTGTTCCATGCAGTTACTGTTCCATATACTTGGATCTGCTTGTGGAGTTGCTGTCCTCATTGGAAAAGGATGAGGCAGTGCTGCTCAGAGCGGACCCCTCAGGCTGCTCAGACGTTAACCCCTCTTCCCTTGTCCCCTACACCATCTTGGCATCTGGACTGTGACTTCACCTTGACTTCAGTGTGAGACCTGGAATGTGCAACCTCTATCCATTGCTCTCTTCTGCACTGAAAGCCTTTATTTTATAAGGTATAGAGGTGGTAGGAGTTGGGTATAAGCTTACTTTTGTTTTTACTTCTTTTGGTGAATTCACATTCCCTGTCTAAGGGCCCACACAATTAGAACAAAATAACTTTCTCTTTGCTTCGCCTTCAGAAATAAAAGATTATTATTATTTTTTAAAGATTTTATTTATTCATTTAACAGAGAGAGAGATAACCAGCGAGAGAGGGAACACAGGCAGGGGGAGTGGGAGAGGAAGAAGCAGGCTCCCAGCAGAGGAACCTGATGTGGGGCTCGATCCCAGGGCTCTGAGATCACACCCTGAGCTGAAGGCAGACGCTTAATGACTGAGCCACCCAGGCGCCCCAATATTTTTTTAACCAGGCTGAAAATGGTGGGAGATAAGTCAGAGTTGTTTCCTGAAGTGTGATAGCAGGTACAAAACATTACTTTGGACAGTCACAATCTTCTGGCATTTTTAAGACTGTTATTCCCCAGGTGTGAGATGTCTGGCATTCATTTCAAAGGCAAATAAATGTGTATCATTCTAATCTCTGTGAGAATTCATTCATTAAAATATTAACAATGCTTAGCCAGACAGGGAATTCAGGTGTGTGTGCGTGCGTGTCTGTGTGTGTGTGTGTTAAAGATTTATCCACTTATTTGAGAGAGAGAGAGAGAAAGAAAGTGCAAGTAGGGGGAGAGACAGAGGGAGAGAATTTCAAGCAGCCTCCCCGCTAAGCACAGAACTCGATGCAGGGCTCGATCTCATGACCCATGAGATCACATGAGCCAAAACCAGGAGTTGGACATTTAACGGACTGAGCCACCCAGGCGCCCCATCGTTTTCACATTCTGATGAGGCTTTCTCCCTCCTGTATTTTCACTTCTCTTCTCTACTGACTTTTCCTTTCATTAAATGCAAGTTCAAGTCTTAGTGTTAAAACAGACAAACAAGCAAACAAAGCTTTTCGTTCCCCATATGCTACTGCCCTGGCTCACATCTTACCTTCATAGTCAAGTTCTTCAAGGAGCCTACGCAATTTTGTATCTTTTACCGGTCATTTACAACCCACGTTGATCAGTCTGCCCCTGCTGACCGACTGAGACTGCTCTAAAATTTGGCCCCGTGACTTCAGATTACTTAACTGATGAGCATCATTCAGGCTTCATGTTTTGATGACATTGGCTGTTGATGCCCTCTTCTCTCTCAGCTCTCAAAGACAACACATTTTTCTGGTTTTCCTATCTTTTTATGTCTTTTTTCCTCTACCCTGCCCCCACCTCACCCTGTTCTCATTGCAGAATCACGCATTTGTCCTTCTTATGCTGCGTGATTTTTTTAGAGATTTTTCATATATTCTGTTCTTATCAATTATATTTTTACCAATGACTACCTTCCCCAGCCAGAATTAGCTGATATTTAAATTTTGTATAAATATTTTCTTACTCCTCTTTATGGTTTTCCTACCTTTGTTTTTATCTTGATGTTAGTTTACTGAAGCTGCCATATAAAATACCACAGACTGAGTGTCCAAGCCACAGAACCCCCCCCCCCCCCAGTTCTGGGGGCTAGAAGTCCAACACCAAGGTGTCAGAAGGTTTGATTTCTCTTTAGGCTATTGTCCTTGGTTTGCAGATGGTTGCCTTTTCACTGTGTTCTCACATGGGTTTTCCTATGCGCACAGGTATCTCTGGTGTCTGTGTGTCTCCAAATTCCCTCTTCTCATAAGGACACCAGTTAGATTGGATTAGGACCCTTACAGCCTCATTTGATCTTAACTACCTCTTTAAAGGCCCTATCTCCAAGTATAGTCACATGCTAAGGTGCTGGGGGTTAGAGCTTCAACATATGAATTTTGGTCTTTTTGAGATTTTCATCCACTTCGTTCATATCAGTCACCTTTTACCAGTGACTCCCTTCCTCACTGAGAGAAGCGCCTACTTAAATTTTGTGTAATTGCTTTTTATGCTTTTCTTTATAGCTTTACCACATTTGTTTCTATCTCTAAATAATATTTTGTTAATTTTTGAACTTTATATGTATGGAATCATACCTCATGTGTATATTCTCCAGTAACTTGTATCTTTCATCTAACATAAGTTTTTCAAAATTCATATATGCTGATGCTTACAGTTGCATTTCATTCATTTTCACCATTATTTAGTATTTATATAAAAGTATGACTATAAATGTGTTCACTTTATGGTCCTTGGATAGTTATTTTTTTCTACTATTTTTGACTATGATGAGCCCTACTCCTATAAGCATTCCGGCATGTCTCTCTCGGTGTCTAAGAGTTTGTTTAAGATCGAACTTTACATCAAAAACCAGGGATGTACTGTATGGTGACTAACATAATATAATAAAAAAAACATTAAATAAATATTAATAATGGAAGCAGCAACGATGATGGCAATGATGTATAAATTGAAAAGTAAATCCACAGAGATGTCAAAAAAAAAAGAGTGAAATTGAAAGATTGAAGGATATACACATGCTCAAATTTTCCGGGAAATGCCACACTTTTCCAAATACATTGAGTCCATTGATGGTCTCCTATCAGTACATTAGTTTATTTTGTTCTACAACCTCATCAACTCTAGGTATTATCCAGTGTTATAACTTTGCCCACCTGTATTTTAACATATCTTGAATCAAGTCATAAACTCTTGTGTAAGAAGAGAACGGTGCTTATAGACATTGACCTTGCCACTGAAACTAGGACTCAGAGATCCTAAGGATCCCAGTTCCTTCTCTGGCAAGTTATAAAATACCAATTAGACCTATTATTCAGGCAATTTAATTCAATTTAACTTTTTTGTCTGAGATATCCATATTAAGGGGATTAGAATATGATTCAAGTCCTATTAACTGTATCTAGCTAATTTCCTAAATTCTCCAAAACTCTTTTCATGAGAGTAAACAGATTTTGATGATTTTGTTTCAAATGATTTTTTGGCAGGTTAAATTTAAAGACACAAGCATATTGACAACGTTGTAATAGCCACTATTTTTGTTTATTTGTTTCCTATTCCTTTCTCAGAGGTCATTGAGAAAAACTTGATGCAAACTCAAACATTACTTTAGGAACAGCTATCAGAAAAATGTTTATCAATTGGATAAGTAGAAAGTTACAAAACAAAACTTTTGGGCTAGGGCATAATTCAGGTAGTAAAGTGTTCCAAATGTCCTAAAATTTCCAAGTAGTATAAAATGGTGCAGTGGAACATACTGCCAGTGGTCTGAATTTTCTTTCGAAAGGAGACTCACGGTGTAAACCAGAATAAGCTGCATTACTATTTTCTAAAAATTTTATGAAAAATAAAATTGAGTTTGTGGCTCTCTCCCTCAAGTTGAAATGATATCTTAAAAAATATTAATTGACTCTGGTTTTTGCTTCATGTTTTCTATTCTTACGTATTTCTTTTTGCCCTGGCATATTAACATACTTATTTGTCTGTTTCTCAGATAATTACTGTTAATGGCAATATCTCCCCTTTTAAATGTTGTGACTAAATACAAGTCATAAAATCAATCATATTTTTCTTTTTATTCATTTGTATTTTGCAGCTATGTAAATGTCAGCCTTATACTTGAGTGGTCCAAAAGGGTGGAGATGGTGATTAACTGTTTTGATGATATTACCATGCATTTAATATGGTGCTTTCCCATTCTCCAAGCACTTCCATGTACAAATGAGGAAACTGAGGTCAAGAGAGTTTAAGTGACTTGCCCAGCTGCAAAGCAGCTGTTTCTATTTGATAAAAAATTATAGATCCGAGTGATGTTAGTAAGCGCCAAGGCCAGATTCTCCTGAATCTTTCACTGGTGCTTTTTTTTTCTGACATTCTAGGCCATTCTAGTGAAGCTGATGAACAGCGTATTGGCTGGTTGTATTTGATAAAAAAAAAATTACAATACCTATTGGCTAAAGATTTCATAGTGAAGTAGAAGCTTTGTGGGGGAAAAAGATTACTGATGCCATATTCCACTATATATTTTTAAGTAAAACTGTGTTTTTTGACCTAATCAATTCTCTGTTTCACTTTGCATGGGTAGAAATGACCTGCGTCCACCCACCGCACAGAAATGGGTTCAGTCATTCAATAGTAGATAAACATGAGCAGTCCTAGTTTAGAGAAAATGACAGTGTCCAACTTTTATGAGATGCCAGATGCTGCTGGGTATTGGGAGTTACAAGAATAAAACCTCAAGATTGTAGTACAAATGGATATGTGCCAAAGCGTAAGGGATTGTAAACAAAGAAGTAATTGTCTTTGGAGGAGGAACTGGATATTCACATTTACTGCTGTGATGTCATGTAGCAATGGCCATATTTGGAGACCTCTCCAGAAATTAGTGTTTCTTTAATAAGCTACCAATTTGAGTGGAGCGGCACACATACTATATACTTGTATATGAATGATATACTTAGGACGGGCTGGGGAAGACATGAATGGGGCAGTAAAGCTGGAGCAGAAAAGGCAAAGCAAATTAAAAGGTGGTTGAAGAGGCCATAGAAGGTGGAGGTTCCCCATCTGTCACTCCTGTATTCCTCTTTCTTCCTCTCTTCATCCTCTCTCTTCTCTTTTGCACTCTCTTCTGCTCGGACACAGGCTGTGCAATTTGATCCGCAGCCCTCGCCAGGCACTGCTGCGCCAGACACGCTCCATTCATCGCCGTTCCTGTTGGCCTTTGAAAACAAGCGCCGTGGCCCCGCTCTGTTTGTCGTCAAGAATGAACAGCTCAGGGGAGGAATGTTTCCCAGACGGGAGGTGAAGGGGTCAGTCTGGACCTCTGGACATTTGCAGTGCTTAACTTGCAGGCATGTCTAGTGGAAGGGAGGGTGACTCCCCGCACTTTTGACGGCAGTTTGTATATGTGCCGCAAAGCACTGCTCAGATCATGAGATTGCCTGTCAGGTCATCTGCTGTGAAATCCATTATGAAAAACACCCGGAAACTGAAGCCTGCCTTGAAATCCTTAGTTTACTAAATTGCAGAAATTATCTTTGGAAGGTTTTGTCACTTTTATATTTTTTTTATAAAAAAATAATGTTTGCAGTAATGCCTCATGCAAAGTGCTAGTTGAATGAATCTGTCACTGAAACCTCAATTCCAGATTACCACACTGCTAGATCTGCTATTATAAATGAAAACACATCTTTAGAAAGTTCGCAACAGTTTGAAGTAGATGAGCCATTGAAATGCAATAGAAAAATCTACCCTTTACAGATTAGTCAAACAGCGATTGTAGTCCAATATGTAAACACAGTCGCACTTTATTGTCAGGGGAAAATGGTCCTTAATGTGCTACTCCAAGAGCAGGTTAGCATTACCTAAGCCTACAAATAATGATATAAATTATCTTTAAGAATTCTTTGCTTGTGAGTATGGCACAGAATTCAAAAGCAAATAGAAAATCATTGCATTACCAAACTACTAGACTTTCTGGAAAAGTTGTTTTGGGGTTTTTTGTTTGTTTGTTTTTTGTCTTTAGTTCCTGCAAGTGCTGAACCACAATTTACTAGGAAAATGTTATTGAGCAGTTCTTAAAAATAAGCTTTATCAAAAGAGGCTTAAAGGAGCCCCATTTTTGAAGTGACAAGCTCAAATGTGAATGAGCAGGTCTTACTTCCAATGTACTATGCTGTTTATAGGGAGGCATTGGGAGTACGTTATCCATTTGTTTATTTAGTGTCCCTTCGGAAGATTATTTTGTGGCATTTTGCTACTAACATGAGCTATGCTTTTCACAGTAAAGATTGTATTTACTTAGTTTGCCAAATGGCAAGAAATTGTGTTAAGGAAAAAGAAGTGGGACTTATAATGTGGGAGGACTGAAGAAGAGAACCTTGAGAATCCTGGACAAATAAATCAAAATCTCACTGTATTTGAATTTTGCTTTAAGACCAGCTATCTACACAAAGTTTATATAGAGTATGCTTGAAATGATGATTCAACTTGTGAAATTAGCAGTTTGGCAAGGGAAGGAGACAAAGAAGGAAGGAGTGGGCCTGAGAAGGACAGGAAAAATTCTCTCGCTTTGTGCCTGTCCTGAAACGGACGCCCTCAGAGGGGACCTGATCACAGCTCTTCATTCAGATTTGAAGGCTGGCCACAGCACGTATCACCACTACACATTTTTTTTTATTTGCATAAAGCAGTTACCCCCATGGTCAGTGGCTTCAGAATTGTCTAGACAACATGCTTCAGATGGTATCGATGACCTCAGACGCACGAGGCTAGCCCTAAATTAGTGATGAGCAGAGCTGGAGGGATATATTATAGTAGTTATAAACCATAAGAAGGTATTTAAATAGATAGATAAGACACATGCAAATCTTTTCATTGCCATGACAACCATCTTGATATAGGTTTTCCATATGTAGCAAGAAGGGCAGAGCAAAAGGCACTGGAAAAATAGCAGGGACCTATAATGAAAATGAACCCTGGCAGGGGATTAGTCCAGATCTTGGTCATTTATTAACTCCTAAGAGAACACAGACTTCTGTAGTAATGCAGTACACACCGGGTCAGAGAACCTTTCTTTCTAAACCCCAGCTGAACATTTCTCAGCTATATGATTACATCCCGGCTCCCAAGTCTTCACAAATGGCTCTGGTTGATGCAAAAAAAAGAAGGAAGGAGGAGTACCAGTGTGCTGTTAAATGTACAGTTTTGGTGCCCCCAAAGAGCCTTTCAGAGGATTCATCCATTGCTCAAATGCATAATTTGTAGACATGCCTTTAATCGTTTGTTTTCGTTGATCAGACACCCTCATGAATCCGTAAATAACCTTCTAATGAGGTAGTATGCTCCATTACAAAGCAGGACATATTCGTTCTTGTGCAACCACCTTGAGGCAAAAGAAAGGACATGTTGGCTGCCTTCCTCCCTCTTTCCCACTTTCCCCCCCTCTTTCTTTGCTTCCCTCCCTTCGTCTCTCTGGCTTCATCTCTCTCTCTCTCTCTCTCTCTCTCTCTCTCTCCCTCTCTCTCTCTCTCTCTCTCTCTCTCCCCCTCTCTTTTTTTTTTCCTCTAGAGCTCTTCATTTCTCCGAAGTGCCAAAATAGTTTCAGGGCAGGTGTAGGCACTGGGGATTGTCCTGTGGCCTGCCTGGTGAGCTCCCTCCCTCAGTGCTTTCTCCTGCCACGGATCTGTGCACAGCACCTCAGGTCTTAGTGGGCCTCGGTCCCAGCCTGCCTCACCCTGGGCATCTGCTCAGAGGTGAAGGAACACAAGTGGACCTCCAGCTCCGCATAACATTTTCCTCTGCAGATCACAGACCTCCACGGGGCCCTTGAATCTTTTGAAACATAAATGGCAATTCTGCTTGCTACTTTTAAGCCTAAGACTGGTACCTTCGGCGGCACTGCGGAGTCATTAAAATTCCTCAGTCACATCTTCGTATTGTGCAATCAATGTATGGATTCCTTTTGACACAAACTGGCATTTCAACACACGAGGGAACATTGGTGAAAACAAGCTGGTTTATTAATTAAAGTGATAATAAATAATTCCCCTAAACTTCAATGTGTTTAGTGAAAGTCTTGGCTCAGTCATCCGTGTTCTGAGGCTATTTTGAAACGTGGACTTCCTTTGTGCTCTTTCTAGCATGAAACCAAATCAAAGTCAGAAAGACCCATTCCTATCAGAAAGTAACTTAAATGCTAATTTGGTAGTAGCCCTTATAAACCAAACTCTACAGGGTATTATTTAAATATGGTTTGTTTAAAAACTATTTAAGTGGCAACTTCTTACAGCAGGAGGCAGAGACCAGAAATGGCTAAACAACCAGTGTCCTCGGCAGAGCACAGTTTAAAAATCTCATTCATCAGATCCCACCTGTCCTCCGGAAAGCATTCGAACTTTATAGACATTGAAGACTAACCATAGCCCCGAAAACTGTTGGTATTAACACTGTAGGGCATCCGTATACTGATGTCTCAGTTCCTTATCCAGAATACGTGTTCTGTCTGACAAATTCGGGGGGTGTTGTTTTGCCTTCAAGATATTCAGATGTTCCTTTTTTGACATCTGGGGTTTTAATTAACAGTCTTTTCCCTGTATTTAAAGCAAAACGAACTTGGTCTGGTCCAGACAATGCCGTGAAGCATTTTTATTTATGAACGCTCTGTCATGTTAATTTGTACCACGTTTTGGATTTATCCTAAAAGAACACATTACACAGTGGATTTGGAGGAGTTAAAGGGAATCTACAGGGTGACTTTAATCTTTATGTCTTTATCTACTGGAGGGCATTTTACTGCACCTCTGCACTGCTCTCACTACACAGTCATTTTCTGCTTTAGAAATGTAGCCATTTGGATCAATAGTTACAGTACAATATATTGTACTTCTGATGGGGGCCTCCTAGGACAGTTAAGAAGCACCGCGGTGATTTCACCAAATGCTTGGTTATACACTGAAATCTATTTTTAAAAAGATAGTTAGCACAACATACATAGAGTCAAATTTATAGGCATTCTAATGAAATTTTACTTACTCTACTTAAGTATATTAAAATAAAATTAGGAAAAATGGAGTGCGAAAGAACATTTTGCAGCTTGAAAAATACAGATTTCTAATGGGACACCAGAATGGTAGCATCTAGAAGTGGCTGTCTTTTGGAATTTGGAGCTGCTGCTGCTGCTTCCAAACACTGAGATTTTGGGTTTGGCATCTATTTCTAGCTGTTGTGATGACTGTACACTTCTAATATTGGAAAGAAAAGGGGAGAAAAATCCCTGAGATGGCCACAGATGTTTGCAGAGTGCACAGAAGACAGAACAAGCAAAGATGTAAAGAAATTATACATCTCTTAAAGTGTTAACAAATGGAGGCTGCAAGTTGAGGATTTTACTGTAAATTCTTTATCTATAAACAAACTGGGTTATCACAGCTGCTTATTGTACTGCTAGCCCCGATCCTAACCTTTATGTCTTTATTGCTTACATACCATTCCCTTGTTTATGCGTCCGTACCATTCGGTGCCCTTGAACTTGGTCCCTCTGAGCCCCGACCCCTGCCTGCTTGCTCACTCACTCCACTCACGTCTGCAATCAGTAAATCTGAGACAGGCCCTGGCTGATAGCCGAGCTGCAGTAGGGCAATTAACACGGGACTAAAGTGTCATTCCTGGCAGGGTGGGGAGAGTGGCAGACCGCAGATGACAGTTCTCAGTTCTGAAGCTGTGACATCCAGGCCAGACCTGGGATTATAGGGAACAAGGGGAAAAAGGAAAAGGGGGGGTGGGGTGGGGGAGCATTGTATTTGGGGGGGGAGACCCTCAAAGAAAAGCACTGAGTGGCTTCTCTTTGAAGAATTGTTTATTCCCTGTATCAAATTCCAGCTGTCTGACCAGTTAATTGGGTGAATACCTAGAGGAAAACATTCTGTGCACTAAGCGAATTGGGGGAAATGGGCATCTTTCTTTCTCTTTAGAAGGAGAAAGTGCTTTTTCTTTAAAAAAAAAAAAAAATCACCGACTCTCAATCACTTTTTAACGGTGTTCCTGCCAGACTTAGATTAAAAAAAGGAAAAGAAATATCTTTTATTAAGTGCTTGCCTCCCCCATCTTTTTGCGCACTCACGGTTTCCCCTGCAGCCACCTACCTGCTCGGGCTCTGATATCTTAATAAAGTTAGCGTTGAATAGAAACAGAGCGCTCGCCCAGGCAGCTGCGTGCTGCAAAGCAGCTTCCTTTTTAGCTCCTTCCTCTCAGTGGCTCTGGAGACCCACCTATGCCCAGGAGGAGACAGAACCGTGTCTTGGGAACAGCTAGTTTTCGCCACAAACACCAATAGATAACATCTTTCAGAATGAGGGGTCCACAATCCAGAGACAGAGTTCTCTGCCACGTTTCTCCACCTCCTTGAAAAGTTTAATGAGATGCTCTCTAAACTGCCTCCAGTTCGAGCCCCTACAAGCTTGTCTTTAAGGTGTGCTTAGTAACGGAGCAGATAGTGCTTCCGCTATGATTTTATTAGGTCAAAGAAATGTTCCAGTGCATCTTACTTCTTTTAATTCAGCATTGAAGAATCAGTATTAAATCCTAATTCAGAAGTGGAAGGGAGAGAAGAAGATGAGGGTGTATGGCTCAGACGCAGATCTCTCTGCCGGTCTGTTAACACAGGGACGGAGTTTAGAGATTTGGAAGGAGTATCTGTTCCTGACCCATTTGGCAGCACTTCCTGTACATCAGACGCCTCAAACCAGCTTTGGACCAGTGGTGGCTCACACTGGATTCACAGTTGAATTATCTGATGAATTTTTGAAATGTTGAGATCCTGCACTTTGAGTTTAAAAAAGGATACACATGGTTTAGAGTTTAGGCAGGAAGCGGAATGGCATACCGGGTGAACATTCTGAAGCCTGGCTTGCTTCTTCTCCAAGGCACACGTTCAGCTATTAACCAGTGAGAGGAGATCACAGGGCTGCTTGAGGGTAGAACCTCGATGTTTCTGGAAAAGAAGTAATGAGTAGATTCTAGCACTGTGACATCCACACAGGTGATCTCCCAGAGCTCTGAATCCTTCATATGGGTCTGGAAAATATAATAAAGACGGTTCTCCTAATAGATGTATTGACCATAATGGAACCTCAGTACATGCAAAATAAGTGATTTTGCAAAGAAAAATTATGTCCCTATGGGCCCTCTAGGTTCAGTTCATTCAAAACCCATCTTGAAAAGTTTAACTCTGATCAGTTCATAACCATACCATTTATTGAGTTAGAACATATCTTAGAAATAATCTAATTTCCTAATTTTATAGGCGAGAAACTTAGAGTTCAAAAAGGCAAAGTAGCCTGGCCAAAAGTGCATGTAATTTGCGGCAGAACTGATCATAAACTCCATGTGTTTAATGGCATTGGCCGATCTCTAGCTGATAAATTATTTCAAACCATCTAAATAAGCTTTTTACAAAGCTATTTCTTTAGCGAAGATACACTTCTAGGACACCATGAATTTAGTTTATTCTTTCCAAAACTGGATATCGAGCACTGCGATAGGTGCTGGATTAACAGCCGGTAAAAACAAAAACAAGTCAGAGGTTGTGGTGAGGCTCAAATGAGTCCCAAGGCTTGTGCTCAGAATTGGGTCTGGTGAATAGTAAATGAGCATTAGGCGGCCCCTGGTTCCTTGTGGCCCGTTATCATTGTTGTCGCTCTTCTTGCCCTTACGGAGCTTTTGTAAAACAAGAAGCCCCTCTCCCGTTTGATTTCTTCTATGTAAAATCTCATTCCCTCTGCTTGTGGCTTCTGGAAATTCAACTTATTCCATGAGGACCCCTGACACAAGCCCCTTATTCTTCGTGGACTTTGTTCATTTGTGATTCCAAACCAGAGCTTGTTTGGCAAGATGTTTCCTGGGAATATTTATAGTTAGCAGCTGATTTGGAGGAGACAAATGATTTAAGCTCTATAAGCAGCTTGCATTAATACATTTTACTGGTGGTTTTTTTTCCCCCTGAATTGACTAAGTTTGCAGTTGTAGCAACTACTAATATTTCCAGCAAGAGACAGGAAAGGAGGGAAGTGGAGAGAGAGAGAGAGAGAGAGAGAGAGAGATAGGGAGAGAGGGGGGAGGGAGGGAGGGATGATTATGCAAGTTTTAAAATTTACAAATGTGAAGGAAGTGCCAGTGTTGGCATTGCAGGGCCTATAAACATGAGTGAATTACATCTTTGTCCTTGGAGGTCTTTGCCATCTATTCATGGGGATAAAGTAAGTACCCAGACAAGAAGACACAAAGTAGAGGTTGGAGATGTACCGAGCTCCATAAAGGACACAGAAGCAAACTCTGAAGGGAAATCAGAAGAGACAGAAGGCCCTTGCCTTGGAAAATCACCAAAGCAATAACCACTGGGACAAAGAAGGAAGATACTGAACTCATGATGAAGCAGCACGTTCTCCAGTGTTCTGTAGCACAGGTCATTTACTTGTGTGCTATAAAAACATATATTCCAAATCGCCTGTCATTGCATTAGTACTTATTTGCTGATCAATAAAAGTGCACCCTGTGCTGAGGGAATTTCTCTTCAAGTAGCTCAGGTAAGATTTCGGGTCTAACAGAGGTGGGAAGGGTGTAAATGCAGGGGCAGCATTGTTGTGCCATGTGAAGCTTCGATGCTGAGCCATCAGGACTGGCATTAGGACTGAAGAAAACAGGAATATAGCTTGAAAGAAGAGGCTGATTTTCTGGATAGAGAAAAGTTCCAGGGATGACTACAGTTGTTTCAAGCTTTGGAAATTTTTACAAGTAAACTTATGGTCTCAAACTTGATGAATAAAACTGTTTTTAAAAAAAGTTCCCCACTAAAGATAGGAAGCAACCTAGATCCATTTCATTTAAAATAGACCATCAGTTCCATCAATCAGCACAGTGATCACTGTAAGCCAGTTATATACTCCAAATTACTGTCTCTTTAAGACACGTGAAGAAATGGAATAAAGAGGGTGCTCAGTTGGTATCTAGTATCTATTTTAAAGAATTAAGTCAAATGACTTTGATCTTCAGCCATTTTTTTCTGTTCAGTTTGTTTAGATTCTTGTTTAATTACTAGTTTTTATTTCAAATGATACTTCAAATATATTACACCCCACCCTTAGAAATAACCTATATCACACCCCTATTAATTTCCTCCTAGCGCGAGGACTATGTGGATACCACGAAAAACAGGGTCCACATATTTCCAATACTGCCTTGGCATTCTGCACTATTAGAGAACTTAGAGTTTTTATCTTTTGTTCACTCATTCATCTTCATTCATTCAAGTGACATTGATTGTCTACTCTGTGCCAGATACTCTTAAATCCTAAGAGACGAAAAGACTGACACGAACATGTGCTGGTCATCTTTGCTGATTCACCCTCCACCTTTCTTCTCCTTGCTCTAAATCATGGAAGCCTGATCTTTGTGAATGTTATCAACAGGCTCTTTTCAGCTCTGAGCTAATGGATGCACTGGAAGGAGAGAGAGGTCAGGGTGCTTTTTGTCTCCAGCCCTTTCTTTCTCTGCCAGGTGGCTCTGTGTGGCTGGGCTCTGCTACTGAAGGACAGGCTCCTATTGGGGTGCTTTCCACATAGCTACTCTTCCTGGGTTCTGATACCTGCTTCTTCCCCCAGCGCCTCTGGGCCAACCGGTGGTAGAGAAACGCATGGTAACGCACTATCCTCCTTGGTTTTCTTGACACTGCCTTTAAGGAACCCCTTTAAAAAACTGGTCAGATACTCAGTTTGAGAATGGACTCCTGTTTCTTTCCAGGACTCTAACTGATACACCATGTTTCTTCCTTCAAGGAATTGATGCGGGTGGGTGAGAATAAATCCTTGAATGAACACCTAGTAATGTTAGTAGTTACAAATTTTCTAGGCCTCACTGGACTCAGATAGTTGTAGAAGTGGCCCAACCGATAAAAATAACCTTATGACACTAGTTCACCTTCTGTTGCAGATGTGTTCCTAGACGTTTTCAGCGTTTCTAGATGCAAAGATATTTCCTGTCAGGCATTCCACTGGGATCTTAATGGTTATAAATGCTCTGTAACTAAAAATGCCCTTTCTTTTTAGAATACGTAACAAAGACGTGAGGATGGTTTACGAGCCCTGGAGCGGCAGCATTGCATAAGGCTACGTGCGCATTCTGATTCCCGCTCGTGTCCAGCCTGTCTAAATAAGACCCATTGTACCACTCCACTCACCATGTCCCATCTTTTCAGGCCAGCATACTCCCCATCCACTTATACTTGGAAAACAATTAAACATCCATGTTGGCGTTCCTTTTCTCATTCACAATCTTTCTCACATAGTGTGTTGTTTCTTTTGCCGTAGACGTGAAATCTCTCCAGCTTTCTGTATGGAATTCTAACAATTTGGGGGGATGGTTTGACTCTTCTCCTTAGCTTTCCCCCCATGTTTCCCTTTTATCTTTTTAAAAAGATGAAGTCTTCCTTAACTAAAGGCAACATTCAAGGTGACCTTTTAATTCCATATTTCCTGAATGACTATTAAGATGTCTTAATCTATAACAAAGATGTATTATTTTTCACATTATCCTCGATTTCTTTCTTATTACAACCCAATATCCTACTTATTTTTTTTAATCTCCTCCTGTATGTCGAGTCAACATATTCTTTGAGCTGTCGATGGTGGCGTCTCAATTTCTTTCTTGAGAGGCTGAGGGTAATTCAGAAGCCATTAGTGTACTGTGAATGAGTGGTTTGAATTGCTTCTTCCACTGGGTCTTACCTTGAACTTGCTACACTCAATTCCATTCACCATTGTGGAACTTGATTACTTAACGCCTTTGGTCTTTCTGAAGTTCTTCCCACCCCTTATTCTTGACTACATCTATGTTTAGTATCTGAATAATTATGTGGTTTTGATAAATTTGCTGCCCTGCCATTCACCCCATCTTTCAGGTTGTTAATAAACTTATGGAACACCAGTGCCACATCTGATTCAGAGGCCAGCAACTAATTTCTTAGCTGATAACCAGTGATTTCTCTTAGCGGTTTTTTTTTTTTTTCTTTTAACCAGTTTTCAATCCAGTGCTGCTAGAATTCAATGATTTTTTTTTTAAACGATACAAAAAGAGCCTGTTAAACTCTTATTGTTCAGTGAAAATAAAAATAGTTAAAGCTATTATGAAGACACAACCTATGTATTGTCCTGGCTTGATATTCTACAGCCTCTTGGGAATCTCAGCACACGGCCACCACTTTGCAAAAGTAAAAACAAATTATTTTACAATTATTTCTTCCTTTTGAAGAAGAAAAGACATTTAAAAAATTGTTAACAGGTGAGGTGTTATGGGATATAACTTACTGTTAAATGCAGTTTGCCAATCTGTTGAAACTTATCAAACCCACCATTTAGATGTGGCTTACACTATACTGGGTACTCTAGGGCAGACTAAAAAAAAGTTTAAGGCTTCATGTCTTATTTCTTCTAAAAATGTAAGCAAAGATTTAACAAGTGAGCCTATCAAGAGTTATATAAGAATACCTGTAGCAATACGATTCCAAAAGATAAATTGTAAGCAAGTTAATGTGTAAGTATCAAATTAATGTTAGAATTAATAAACACTAAGGGTTCTCAAAAGGTGAAATTTCATTTGACTGGCTTCTTGGTGGAGTGGGAAGAACATGGACTTTGGAATCAGACTTTGGCTCAAATTTTCTCTCTGAGTGAGTTTTCTGTGTGACCACCTCCAGCTTCCTACTTGAGATCACAACTTAGGTGGCTCCCAGTTGATGCAACAATGACTAGTTTAAAATTAAACTTTTGATTCAGCCTGGCGTTTCCCTCATCCACTTTCCCTCAGCCCTCCACACATCAGTAAATACAGCTATGCTCCAGGCACTCAAGTTAGAAATCTAGGAATTATCCCTGATTCCTCCCCTTTCCTCACAGTCCTCATGTCTGACTCTTCAGTAGAGTTACTAAGTCCACCTCTAACATATATCTTTAAATTGAGTCAGTTTTCTGTCTCCTTCGTGCCCTCGCTCTAGCCTGGCCACCCCCATCTCTTGCAGTAGCCTCCGGCACGTCGTCTTCCTGTCTTCCTTCTGCTGCCCTCGTCCCACTCCCGCTGCCCTCGTCCCACTCACCCACCTCCCCTGTGGCAGCTACTGTAATTTGCTAAACTTCAGATTTTGAGAAGTTTGTCTCTTGATTAAAATCCTTCAGTGACTGTCGCTTTATGCACTAAACAAACAAAAACTCTAAACTCATCCCCAAGCCTCCAAGGTCCTGCAGATGGCGTCGTCCCAGCCTCTCCAGTCTCACTCTGCGCCCTTGCCCTCCTTCTGCTCCAGCTGCGCTGGTGTGGCCTCATCCTCAGGTCTGCCAATCTCATTTCTGCTCAGGATCTTCACACAAATTGCTTTTGTCTAGAATACTCTGTATGGCTTGTTCCTTTTTCTTGGTATCTTAGGCTTTTTTCAGAGGAGTTTTTAACTGTGCTATTTGATTTGTTTTATTTCCTACTTTATATTCCTTTTCCATTTTTTCTTGTATTTCTTTCCATGTTTTTTTACACTTTTTTTTCTTTCTCTACCACTGGGACATACGCTCAGGGAGGACAGGGACTTTATCTGTCTCAGGCACCATTGTATCCCCAGTACCTGATGTATGGTTGGTACTCAGTCCATATTAGTTAACTGAATAACTAAGACTAATGGAATAACTAAAGACTAAGAAAATTCTTCTGGCTCCCATCCTAATGCGTTTGGACAGTTGTCACCATTTGCAGCTTATATTAGCATTCCTCTTAAACCCTCTAACTTAAAGTTCATTTTCTGTGACCCCACATTCTCTTCATATCTTAATTGGAAGATCTTTGCTTGTGGACAACAGTGACCAAAGAGGTCAGACTGAGAGAACACAAAAGCTTCTTAAGCTTTCTGAAATGAGAAGTTTAGCTCAAACGTAAAGGCCGTAGTTTTAGACTAATAATATTAACTAAAAGGAGAGAGACAGTGAAGAGAAAATTGCAATGTAGGAATATGGGTCTCAACCATTTCTTTGAATTAAATAGGATTTCATCTTAATATTTACACTAAAATTGTTCCATGTGTGAACTGGAATGCTGTCATAGTATCTTGGTCCAGAATATGAGAAAGCTCTAAGAATGCTTTCTAAAGTGTTTCTGTAGTCCCCTCTTAGAGAAGAGCAAGCACACAGACTGCAGTAAAAGGGAGAAGCCATGAGGGGCAATGGGGGGTTCATGGTTCAGTGACACTGTCTGCTGGTAGCTGAATGGCTAATGTTGGATGCAATTTATTATCTGCCAAACCATACTGTTTTAATTACTGACTGTAGCTCTTACACTCTTCTGTAGAGTTTCACTTAGAAATGGAAGAAGTCACTGAATTTCCCTTCCTGTAAGTGAAAGGACACTTGTAAATCCCAGCTCAGCGCCTGACACCTTGCAATCTGCAGTGAGACCCAGTTCTCTTCCCCTTGGCATTGTCCTGCCTGTCACCTCCTTCAGAGGTTGGTCTGCTTCCGTTTGGTTTTGCCAAAGTCTTAGCAGCCTCGTGTTGCAAGGAGATGCCATCCAAGGATAGCAAGGTAGAATTAGAGTGTGACCATAAAAATTACAAGGTGCAAACAAACACTGCAGGCTGGCTGCATGTTTATCAGCAACATCCAGAGACCATCACACACAATCTAATCAGCAAATCACCTAAATACGAGTTGTCCCATTGGCCACCTCAGGTGAAAATGAAACAGCTGTTTAATTTAGCTTTTGTGAAAGAAATTCCTATCATGAATCTTTGATATCCTTATTACTATTGCAATTTATTTATTTATATTGTGGTTGTTTCAGCTTCCTTGGGAACACTGTGTTGTTCTAGAATTGTCTTTCTCTGAGTGTATGGCATTGCATACTGGGAGTATAGACAATGATTTTAGGGGATACTTTGATGAATTTAAAATAATGTAATAGTGGTTTATTTATTTATTTATTTATTTATTTTTAAAGATTTTATTTATTTATTTGACAGAGACAGCCAGCGAGAGAGGGAACACAAGCAGGGGGAGTGGGAGAGGAAGAAGCAGGCTCCCAGCAGAGAAGCCTGATGTGGGGCTCGATCCCAGGACTCTGGGATCACGCCCTGAACTGAAGGCAGACGCTTAACGACTGCGCCACCCAGGCGCCCCGGTATATTTATTTTTAAGTATATTAGAAAACATATGTAGAGTCCTCAAATCCCTGGTTTATTCCTGAGAACAAAATTAAGAAATGAAATGGGAGTTGATTTAAAGTATTTTTTAGGAGAGAGTAAATAATAATGTAAATAATACTCAGATCTGGACAAAAATTATGAACATGGTAAGTGCCTAAATTTGGGGCAATGTGGTAATATTTCCTAGTCATAATCTGTCATGATTTATGACAGGGATAAAATACGTTGAGCAACTTCCTTCTCATTTGGCGACTTGGCAAAAAAGAAAGTTTTGCTTGCATGGAACCCCAAATGAAAGTCTGTGCCGCAAAAAAATGCTAAAGGTGAGGGGAGGGTGGGGGCGGTGGGGGAAGAGAATGGGGATGGGGGAGCACACAGGGAACACGCATGATATTGGGGTTCTGATTGTTATAGCACGCTTGCATGCCAGGCCTGTAAGTGGAGGAAATATGATTTTGGAACCTGGACTAGTCAAACCTTTAAAACCTCCCAAGAAAAGAGCTTTGGTGGGTCTGAGACTATGCAATCGCCAGCCACAACGGAATGCTTTATTGCCGTCTGGAAGTGTTTATTTTCTGAACATAAATTCAGGGGACAGATTCAAGGCATGTCTAGAAATAAAGCATATCATCATGTGAGCTGAGCTGACAAGGACAATTTACTGTACCCTGCATTTGTTCTGGGCCAATCGGAGGAGAGCGGGCGATTAACATTCTAAAATCCCTGCTGTTCAGTTCTGATTGTCCCTTCACTGAACTTTGGAATGGCATGGATTAACCCCTTGAGGGATTCCAGCGCAGAGCCCAGAGCCCAAGAAAGGACAGCTGTTCCACCCCTGAAGACCTACGCGGTGTTGGGATGTTTCTGTAGCAACAGGCTGGCTGCTGATCCTGTGCCTTCGAGGGCCCGGGGGAGGAAGGGGCAGCCAAGAGCTAAACAGTTTCCTAAAGGCTTTTGCTGAGAAAGCCAAGGTTTGGGATTTATTGTGAAGTTCCCATTTGATTCTGTAGTAAAGATGGGGCAAATGCATGCTGATCATTCGAACAGGGACGGCAAGCCAGTTAATTGGGAAAGGCAGGAGAATATAGTGTTTAAGAGCATGAAGTCTAGAGTCGGATAGGGCTGGATCTGAGTAGCAACCCCTGCATTTAGAACTACGTGCAAGTTATTAATGCATCTGATCTGTGTTTCGTATTTACAAAGCAGAGAGTAACACCGGTCTGGTAAGGAAGTCATGAGAATTACATGAGATGATGAGGGTGAAGTGGAGTGGTTGCCTCAATAAATATTATGTTCCATAATTTTTGTCACTTATTAATTATTTTATTTTGTCCACACATTGAGCAGTGAGGAGCTGAAGGGGGGGACATTTTGCTATTTTCCATGAGGTATGAGTGTTCTCTTACACACTATTTTTAGAAAACCTAATCTCAACTATAGGTGGCAATGTTTAATCCATGATCAGAGCGAACCCAATTTTGAGATTTTTTTTCGAGCCTTAAGGACATTAGATTTAAAAAAAAAAAAAAAAGCCCTTCAGTTTCAAAGCACCTAAGCAGAGTCAGTTTGTATATAGTACATGGAGGCAAATTTACAATCAAAAAGCTTGCACTCACTCTGATATGCAGCATATTTGAAAAAAAAAAATGCTCCTAGAATTAAGTTTAAGTTGGAAAAAGAAATTGGCCAAGGTAGTTTGATATATTTGAGATTAAGATTTCAATGTGTGTCCCTTTCCATCATACAAATGGCTAAATACTCGAAGTCTGATGTGTTGTTCATAATAGGAAGGCATTTTTCACCACCTCTGTTTTGGGTTCTCTTTCCTAGTGCTTTCCCTCTGCTTCTGGTTCTCTGCTCTAACAAGAAGCAAGCGTTAGCATTCAGATGGGGGGAGAGGAAGAATCACAAGGAAGCATTTATCTGAAAGGACATCACTACTCTCTTGCCTAATTTTTCCTGAGAGACTTTTAAGCATCCTACTGAGTTACGGGGTAGACCATAAGGATTTTAGAAGTATGAGTTTTATCGTACTTCACATTAATATTTGTCCCTCAAACATTCATCTGACAAAGAACAATTTCATTGAATTTTTTGGAAACAGACCCCCCACAACTCTTTATTGTCTATTTTAATGGTTCTACGAACGGACATGTTCATGGCAAGTTGATTTGTGAGCTGAGTATATCCAGGGGACTGCTTTTCTTTCATTTTTTCCTTCTTTCTTGCCTTCCTTCCTAACCCCCTTCCTTCCGAGTATCTTCTGATTTTACCTATCTGTGAATATGAGCCTCCATGTCAAAAGATACTGTTCTTTATTTTGAATTTTGCCTCGTATTGACTCACTCAAAATAAGGATCAAGGTAACCCAAGTGGGATTCTAATTCCTGTTTGGTGGGCCTACTGCCAGTGTCCTTATTTAAGACATCTGACTAAGTGATATATTTCTCAACTATCTATATAACTTAATAAGGCTATTATTAGAAATACACAAATGGGGGATTTAAAAACTGGCTAAATGGCACATTCTACTTCTCTCACAGATAACTCCATACATTACTACTTCTGTTTAATAATTAATGCTCTTGTTTTTAAGATATTAACAACTTAGTCTTTGTCCTGTTCAATCCACTTTCATAATGAAAAGCTCAGTGTGTTCTATGGGCCTGGTATCACTTCCACAGTAATTGTGATGAAATGTTCAGTATAATGCACCAATAAATATTTGAAAATTGGGTAGAAGGAATGTGGAGAAAGCACTTTGTGCTTTTAATTGATATGCTGAACAACATTGGTTGTAAATGGAACTAATGCATTTGACTTTCTCCTCTAGATGTGATTAAAAATTGTACTGCCTGAAATAACCTCGGTTGGTTATTCAAACTCTAGTTAGCATGTCTGTGTCTATGCCAACTGTCCTTGTTTTCTTTTTCTCTTTTCCAATATGAAACTACTTACTAGCAGTATGTTCAACTTAGCGACCAAAGTTCATTCAGATAATAGAAGGTTTTCCTGAAATGTGTCTCACCATCTTACTCTCCACCCCCCCCGCCCCATCCCCATCAACCACCACTACCTTTTTCTTACTTTTCTGAAATGTCCTTTCTCAATTTGACTGAGTCAGTTGTGTTTCTCTGAATTAATCTCATCTCAGGACTAAGAGCCACTGGGCAGCTTCCACTTTCATGTAATGTCAAAATTACAGGCTTCGCTTTGAGTCTTGGAACCCTGTTGGAGCCACTGTATTTAGTTCTTATATTTACATATGTCTTTTTCCGGTTAAGAAAGATGTTTTGATGGCTTCTCTAACCTTTCCATTAAAATGTTCCTATTCAGAATTTTACTGGCAGCCTCACAGTTGTGAAGTCCTCCCTTTAGGCCATGGCATTCTAGATGCCAAGGCTCTTTGTGATTTAACCCCCTACTACCCTGGCCTCATTTGCTTGTATCCCTTCCCCCCACCGCCACCCACTGCCGCCCCCCCCACAGGTGTTTGCTCCCTGTGACCACATCAGGCTACTCAGATGCTCTCAAGCCTCTGTCCTTGTCCTAGATTGCCATAGCTGCCCTTTGCCCTCTTTAAGGTAGCTCAAAAGGCGTCAGCTGCCATGTCCTTCTCTGACACTCCAAGATAGTTAAGGTTCCTTTCTCCCAAGATCAGAGAGCCCCATATGCCACCTATCACGGGTACTGTAAAGACTTCTGCATCTGAATGGGAGACTCTTGAGGGAGACGTCCTTCTTCGAGCTCCACATCCTCAGTACTCAGCACTGTGATGAAAACAGTAGGATTTGGTCCAGTGAGTGTATGAATGAGCCTATAGTAATTGAATGAATGAAATGAATTTCCCGGATGCATTCCATACTCCCAAAACACTACTAGACTAGAGAGTTCATGAGATTACCTATCCTAGAGGTTATTGCTACCTTTTACCCTTTCCCTACAATCAAGAACAAAATTAAGCTAATGACAGTTTTCTGGTACCCGCTAAGTGTTTTTTCAGCACTATTAGATATAAAAAAAAAGAGATAGGAGACCGGAACTTTTAAGATATGTCAGATTATTTGACACTGTTATTGATACTGCTGAACCTGGTACTGTTGACTGAGCGTTTAATGAATGCTCAAGCACTGTTTAAGAATTGACCGAGTGGCTAAGACTGAGGGGGTGTCTTTCGATTAGAGGTAAAATGAAGGCCATTGAAGGCCTGAGATGGCATTCTCTACTCAGTTTCTACAGCTTCCATAGATACCTTTAATTTAGGAAGATTGACCAAAAAAATATGTATTGGCTCAGGCCCCTCCCTGAAATTTGTAACCCTTTGCCCTCCTCTCTTCTCTGTATATATATGAACACTTGATATTTTTCTTTTGCATGTTAGGATGTTCTGCACATGGAATTTTGGGAATTTTTTTTTAATGTTATAGTAATGTAGTACGGCTATCCCAGCTTTCTATCAGAAGTGGCAGGCAGCCAAAAACTAGAATCATTGTTTGCAAACTCTAAATATAGAGTCAAGATTTATATGAAGAAAACAGATATGTCTTGTTATAAAACCATGAATAAGCATTGGCACAAACATAATAGTTTATTCTTCCTTGATATCGCTTATTTTAAATAGCTATCTATCTTTTACTAAGATACTGTAGAAAGATACATTACAGAAACATTTGCTTCACTCAGAGTACCGGAGGGTTGCTCTTTTCTTCATGCAGTTAAGACTTCATTATTTCTAGGAAGTGATGAAGGAAATAAAAGCCCAAAGGTGATTTGGTCTTTCTGAATTTCAGGTAGCCCATGGGGATGTTATTATTAATAATGCATCATATTCATCTTTAGGTCACTGTGGATGTGTGTTTGGGGGGTGTTTCTTTTTGGGATTTGCTCTAACTCTGCACAAAGGCTGCCTTGATTCCGAGACTTCTTTAGCCTTTGGTTTACAAGATGTCGCGTTCAGCAAAGAAAGAGGCTCTCGCGTGCTCCATCTGTGCTTCTCTGTGCTTCCTTCCCATCCTGCCCCCCTCGTCTGAGTTCCATCCCCTTTAATCATTTCTGCCTGGTCTACAACAAACGGGCAGCAGGGGGAAAAAAAGACTTTCAGAAAGAGTTAAAAAGGATGGATGAAATTCATACAATGTACACCATATGGCCTGACATTTTCCAGATTAGGTAAACATTTCTATTGGGGATAAATAGTTCTGTACATTGATGTAAAGAGATTGCATGAGACAAGGGCACATTCAGCATAGTTCTGCTATGGAGTAATGTTTGCTCAGTAAGAGAAATCTGAAAACTCAAAGGCAAGTGTGGGGGATGCTTTGGCGCAGTCCAGTGTTTGAAAGAAGGGGTTAAAAATCATGAGTTTGTGGCCAAAGTAAATACTGTCTCCTATAAGTTGAATATTAGTAATTGTTTTCAAACGCAAGCGCATGCACACACACACACACACACACACACTCTCTCTCTCTCTCTCTCTCTCTCTCTCGCAGGAAATTCCCAGCATTCCATCATCAAACCTCTCTGAAGCAACTGAAGGATTAAATTTTGTCAAAATCCATTTCTGAGTGGCCCATGCCTACAGAGAGCTACTCGCAATGGCTGGCGAAATGATTGTAGGTGGATTGTCGCCGGTGTGTGTCTGCCTACCTTGGGTGTAGACTGATCTGCTCCTTGGTGAACGGCCCCAGAGCCATAGATTTCATTTGATCTTTGCAAAGGCTAACATCTGTCTGCTGTCATTTTAGTAAGATTGATGACAGGCAAGAAAGAGGAGAGGGGAGGGAGTCGAGGAAACAGAGACTGGAAGAAGGAGCTCCGGGCGGCCCCAGTGGCGGTGGCCGAGGCTGCCAGGGGTCACTGCTGCACAGTCTCCGGCCCACGAGGGCTGTGGTGGGAAGCAGCCGGGCCCCACACTGGCAGTAATTGCACTTGGTTGTTACAGCTGATAGCTGGAACTCCAAGACACAAAGGCGGCATTTTACACCTTATATATCTTAATAGATTACTCACATTGCAAGCAGCACCAAGCTAAATGTTATGACAGCCATAAGAATGTAGTTTACTGTTATCTTAATGTAGCTGGGCAGCACAGGGTAAAGCCATCAAAAAATATTATATTTTTTTAAAGTTTCCAAGAGAAACTAACTGATACAGACACGGAGCTATTTTTACACAAAGTCCTGAATTTTGGCAAAAGCTTTTCAAACCATAATTTTAAATACATACACACATATTTCACATATGCATATGAATATATGCACATTTGTATATGCATTTTCCCCCATTTGCTCGATATCACTTTTCTTGCACTATTTCCCTTAAATTGTTATATGAACACCATATAGGGAAGATTCCATTTAGATATTTTTAAGAGATGATCTCATATTTGAAGTTTGTCTAGCAAATAGTAAGCACTAATTTTGAAGATCTAAACGGCACACTTGGGAGATTTGGCATGAATGAATGAATGAATGAACGGATGAACTAATGAATGAATGATGACATAGACCTTCTGTTAACAACGTGGTTTCAATATTCTACCTGCATTCAGTTTCTCTAGGTACACACACCTGGCAGGAAGAGGGTGCACTGACCTGTGAAGCAAATGAAATTCGATCGGGTCAAATGCCCCACGGAACAAGGGAAGGCCAGAAGTAGCAGCAAGACCTGTTTCTGTGCATTTGTTTGTTTTTGTACTGGTGTGGTCGGATGTTTGATTTGAACTTGCTGAAGCAGTGGCTACAGAGGGTTTTAGACTAGTTTTGGCCTTTATCAGCAGGAGGCAGATTCCATGAACAGAATTTAATCCAGACGCATAGAACACTTTCCAAATTTAGTTGGAAAGTTAAACAACTTCTCTTTATTCAATAGGAGCCCTCAGGGCCTTAGGATTCCTTGTGACATCATGGTGATGACATGATAAAGTGGCTTGGTGCCACGGGCCAATTTATGTAAATTCCAGGACCTTCTAGAAAACAGCCTAAAAGATGAAATCACCCAGTCCAACCCAATCATTCTACAAAGGAGAAAATGGATAATTTTTTTAAAAAATCAATCTCCAAAGAAAATATCTTGGCAGAATTCTCTTTAATTTGGCAGATAGTTTGTGCTCTGAATGTATTCATATAGAGCTGGATTCGCAACAAGAGAGAGAGTAAATGGTTAAGCATCAGAAAGGAGTGACCACACGAATGTGGGTTGCTCTTCCCACAATATAAAAGAAATTGTTTAGAAAGTGTAAAGGTCAGTAGGTTACAGTGAATTAGGTGATTGATTAACGTGGTGTCAAACAGTTTAGTTCACTGAATTGTTCTCTTACTTGGGGGAATTTTTAAAATATAGGTAAATATGTTCATAAAAGTTCATTATGTCTTAGTGGAGGATGAAGAGAGCTTTGTTATAAAGATTACCACTTTCTTTTTACGAAGTGCCAAAATTAGAATATATCTATTTGTAACATAGCCGAAGCACAGAGAATTAGCTCCTCTGCCCCTGTGGCTTTTTTTAAGTGTGTTTCCAAGTTTTCAATGGTGAATCCTGCTGGATGAATCAGAGAAGATATATTCTGTTGAAGGTGGGGAAGTCTCTGGCTGAGACTGGGAATTCATATCTTGGTTGATGAAGTCATGATTAGTTGTTTTTGGTGTGTTTTGGTGTGTTTTGTTTTTGTTTTTGTTTTTGTTTTGTTTTGTTTTGTTTTGTTTTAGGGATCCTTAACACTATACTATATGATTTATATAGCTATCTTAGTCAGGACCCTTGTGCATTTAGAAGGATAATAGAGGCAAGTTTAATGCAGGGATTCTTTTCATAGCTTGTGCAGGGTTGAGGGGATCAACCAAGAGATGGTGAAACATGGCAGTCCTAGCAACAGGAGGAAGCCTGAAGGAGAAGGAGGGAGAACACCAGCCAGTACCCCTCAAATCTATAAATCCTTTATAGTCAGTTAAAAGAGGGTCCCTCAAAAGATACATTCCGCCTGGAACCTGTGAATGTGACCTTACTTAGAAAAAGTCTTTGCCGATGTAGTTAAGGATCTCAAGAAGAGATCGTGCTGATTATCCAGGTGGGCCCCCAATCTAATAAGTGTCCTTATAAGGAGAGAAGACAGAGAGAAGAGAAGGCCATATGAAGACAGAGGTAGAGATCGAGCTACTCTGCAGCCACAAGCCAAAGAATACCTGAAGCTACCAGGAGCTGAAAGAAGAAAGAATTCTCCCCTAGCGCCTTCTGAGGGAGCATGGCACTGCTGACACCTTGATTTTGGACTTCTGGCCTCTGGAGCTGTGAGAATACAATTCTGTTGTTGTAAGCCTCCCAGTTTGAGGTAATTTGTTATGGCAGCCCTAGGAAACTAATGCAGCATCGGATGGGGACTTCCAGATGGGAGCCACTGCCAACACAGCTGCCAACACTGCATCATGCTAAGGAAGCAGGGACAACATAATGCATAACCTGCCCTCCTCCTGTTCTCCGATCTCCCCACTCGTGCCTCCCATTGGCCCAACTGCATCAGAAACTGGGAGTGCAAGATAGCCCCAGTGAGGTGGCCTAGGGAGTCCAGGCTTTTGATACGGAACAAAAGAGAGAAGGATTTGGAGGGGAAACAGAGAATATTGGGTCCAACGATATGTATTCCTTTATAACTCAGTCTCCAAAAGTCATAACTCACAGAGAGACTCAAAAGATAAACTCAAACCCCGACTCATCACTAATTTGGGGGACCATACCCTCAGTGGGTGGTGATGGTAGTCATGAATGTTGGGAGTTTGGCTAGGGTTGGAATTAATGTATTTCAGGCTCATCAAAAGGCATGTGTTTTAAAAGGCTGAGAAAAAAAGAAATATATAAGGAACTCCAGGCAAATTAGGAATTTAAGAAGGTATCAACAAAATGAATTTTTCTCGTTGTTCCACTGTGTTCTTCCCATGCTCTGTTATACTCTGCTTCTAGTCAATTATTTATGAAGTTTTCTAAGTTCAGATTTCTAACTGTCCAACTGAATGAGGATTTGAGCTTCCCTGTGAAAAATTTCAAACTTCTTGTCATTAGATACTTCTGGGACGTGAGTGGTTTCGTAAATTTTATCATATGCTACCTATTCACCCTACATTTCAAAACAGCAAACCCACTGTGGGACAAACCATTCCCCAAAGTGTGGGTTCTCAAATTGTGCATTAAAACCTGGTATTCTAAAGTGGAGTAGAAGAGTGAGCACTCATAAGGGAAAACCAAAGAAAAATAATACTCAACACGTTATTTTCTCAATTTTTATTTTTTCTTCTGCAAATGCTTATTAGAAATGGTACTAGCTAACTAGCACATGATGTGCAGTGATGTCTAATTTAGCACAAAGTATACAGTTTATACACATTTTACATTTCTATGTCAGCTTCTCATGGTATATCCTAATGCAGATTCCTATTTCCAGGTGGTCTATCACATGAAACTTTTGAGAAATATAGCCCTCAAAGTTTCTCCTGTTGGAAGTTTCATAAGAAATATTAAAACGAGCACAGCATCTTTTCCTGGACCTTCATCTCAGTGGGATTTTCCCTAAAGCAATATGTTGTTCCAGCCCTGCCTTTCTATGAAAATTAAAGTATTGATTTAAGAAATTCCCCCTTGCAGAAGTTAATGAACCACTCTCTTACTATTTGGACTCTATTGGTATCATGGAAAGCACATAAGCTTGGGAGTCAGACGAACCTGGAGTTGAATTATGACTTTGCCACAAACAAGGGGTAAGACGTGCTTTTTCCTAAAGCTCAGAGTCTTTATGTGTAAAATAGCCGATCACCCAGGATTGCTGCAAGGATCAAACAAAATCACATAAGTAAAATTCTTGATACGGCTCCTGGTCCATTGTAGATATGTACAGTGACGACGTGATCTGTAGATGCTACGGCAGTGGGAAGCCCAGGGAGAAGGAGATGGAGCAAACAGGTGCGCCTCAGAAAGCTGTCTTTGGGTTTATCATCTGGCATTCCCCTACCTCCTTCTCCATTTGTTCCCATCTGCTCTCCTGAAGCTTTGTCTATCTTCATGCTTTATACTCCTCCCCCACATTGTATTTTCTTTTCGACCCATTCTTTATCCCTCCTCTCCTCTGGCTGTTTGGTGCCCAGGTGTGAGCCCAGCAGGAGGGTTTGGCCACGTACGTCTCCCCATTTCCCTCCCCAAAATAAACGCAAGCTTTAATTTGGCAGACCAGGTTCATTTTCTCCAGCTCCATGGGGACCTGCGTGGTATAAGGAGATGGTCTGTTGCTAATTAGAATCAGTGACCCTGGCCTGATTCCAAGACTTAGAAAAAAACAGAGCTACCTGTCCTAGCATTACGTGGTAGTTGGTATCATTACTTTTCTTCTGGAACAGAATTGATCCATTTGTCAACATCCTTGAAGTTGAAGTCCATCCAATCAACTGTCCACTCGTTGGGACAGAACACATACTCTTGAGCTTTGCAGTTTGCTCATGTTGGTTACAACAGCAGTGCTTAAAGTGTGATGGATAAAAACGTGAATGATGTGTAGCTTAGAGTCAGGCATTGAGCAAGAGCCGGATGAAAATATTTGTCTGTGTCCCCCTTTGGACAAATGACACAGTTTCTGTCTCTGTCAAGTGCTTTTCTCAAGTAAATTGCTCAGTCTTATTAAAGAATCACTTCTGGTGGGGGCAAATTGTCACATGCAGGACATTTATATTAATCTGGATATATTTGGCTGTTTATAATTCTGTCATAACAGTCACTTCCTGAAAGAAACAAGTCTTCCAAGGATCTTTACAAAATATAATAGAAGAAAAAACTGCAGATGAAAAATGTACTTTATAAAAAGTAAAGAATCAGTTTAGAAAACTAAAGAACAGGACCACATATATCCAGTGACACAGGGAGATATAATATGCATATTATGGGTTATCACGATTTCAATCCTATATTTGGGGCAAGACATTATATTCAAGTTGCTGGTGCCGTAGGTGTTACCGAGTTTGTTTCCTGTTCTCTCTTGTAACCTAATTTAAGGAGAAAGGCTTCCATCGTAAAATAACCTTCCTTTCGTGGGTTGAATATCTCTAGAGTTAGTCTCTGTTGCTAACAGAGGTGTTATCATAAAATTGCTGAACCTTCTGCTTTTTCCCATGGGAAGGAGCCATTTATGTGGTCTGGAGAAGTCAAAAACCAAAACTGATACATGTGACTGAGGACCAAGTACCTACATCCAGTTTACGAATGATGTTCCAGAATGTGGAGAGGTTGGGCAAAATTATTAGGAAAGCTAGATTGCTTTTCTCCTGTTGAGAGAAATACCACAAATGCTTTGCAATGAGCAGGAGTCCCTTTATATTTGCCACAGCTTTAGAGTTCGCTTTCCATGCAGGTGAATTTAGGATCACACTGGAAGTGGGAGTTGTGGAGGATGTGAAGAGAAGAAGCTTTATAATGTGTGGAAATTAGGAGTCTGTGTGTGTGTGTGTGTGTGTGTGTGTGTGTTTCACCAGATCAAGGAAGCATTTCAAAAACAATACAGACTGGAGCTGGAGATTCAGTGACAATGAAATTGGACTTATAACTTAATGCTATATAAAATTATAACAAGTATAATTTTCTCAGTGCTAACTCTCTTTTTTGCCCCCGTATTCTAGTATTAAGAACAGTCCTAGGACATGATAAATGCTTATATTCGTTGAATGAATGATTGAATGAGTCAATGAATAAGAATATTCCAGAAACTGATGGCATACTCTTCATGTGCTATCTCGTTTGACCTTGTGGCTGCCATAACAAATTAGCACACATTTCATGGCTTACAACAGGAGAAATTTATTCTTCACAGCTCTAGAGGCCGGAAGTCTAAGTGTCCAATGACAGATGAATGGATAAAGAAAATGTGGGATATATGTACAATGGAATATTACTCAGCCTCCAAAAAAGAAGGAAATCCTGTCATTTGTGACAGTGTAGATAAACCTAGGGGTATTATGCTAAGTGAAATAAGCCAGACAGAGAAAGGCAAATACCACATATCACTTATATATGGACTTAAAAAAAAAAAAAGTCCAACTCATAGAGAGTAGAAAAGTAATTGCCAGGGGATGGGAGTGAGAGAAATAGGGAGATATTGGTTACAGGGTACAGACTTTCTGTTATAAGATGAATAAGGTTGGGAAATCTAATGTATAACATGGTGATAATAGTTGATAACACTGTATTGTATAATTGAAATTCGCAAAGAGAGTAGAAATTAAATATTCTCAAAAAGAAAAAAAAAACCCACAAGTAAACAAAAGGTCAGCAGGGCTGTGCTTCGTCTAGAGGCCCTGGAGAAAAATGCTTCTTTATCCTTTCCAGCTGCTGGCTCTAGCAGTTCTTGGCTTGTGGCTGCATCTCTTCTCTTCTTTTGGTCTTGAATCTCCCTGCACATTTCTCTTACAATTGCTAGCAATTCCTCACACCTTTTGAATCTCAAAGGCAATCTCTATAAATGGTAATGAGATGCAAATGTTTCATGTTCTCATTTATGTTTCAAATAACACATGATTTTGGATATTTGTTACATCACAGATCAAAAATATCTAAAGACCTTTGGATCCGGAAAAGGGCTTGGGGCAGGTGAAGTCACTGGGGGTGCCACCCTGTGTCAGTGAGCTTCAGGTTCATGTGACAGAGTGTTATCAGAAAGCCTTATGTGCTCCAAACTGGAGAAAGTAGAAAAAAAAGGAAAAAAGAAGCAGATGACTTCAGATTTTCCCATATCTCAAAAGGGAAAAGGGAAAAGGATGTACAGTTCTCTAAACTAAGTTTTCTGAGTTGTAGAGCAAACATAATTTTAAAAAAATCTTTGTTTCATATTTCTGAGGAAAAAGGTGAAGGAAATAGTCCTCCATATTGTCATCAATGAGTGACAGTGACAGCAAGAAAGATGCTTTCTGATCGGATAGCTGTGGTTGTTGAATTGCATAGTGAGCATTTGCAAATTTTCTAGTGTAAATAGTAGTAATACATTTTGCACCATTAGCCTCTCAAATATTGGTCCCATCAGGCCCAAGCAAGCCTAGAAGAGAATGGAAGTAGCCAGTATTAAGGTGATGCCCTTTAAAAAATATGTATCTATTTGTTATGGCATATAGTGCTGACTGCATTGGACAGACATAAGCATATAATTTGTACAGGGGCCCAGAACTGTGATTTAGACTTTTTAATCCCCAGAACCACTGCAATGTTCTAGGAGGACCACAGGAACGGAGCAGGGCCTTTGAAAGAGGAAATGAGTGTCCAGAGTTGGCACAGCCAAGCTCACCAAGTGCGCGTCCTCAGATGGAGACCTGTGGTTGACTCTTTCAGATGCTATTTTCAAACTCTTCACAAAGGACCGTGCAGTGATTATATGTATTCATGATGTGCATATCGTGTGCTCAGCTCAAAGGATATTTGAATGATGCATTGAGAATTATTCCTAAAAAAGGATTCAGCATCTGTAAATTGCTTCATCTATGAGAACGGGGAGGGAAAAAAATATGGCTTGATTTCCTTTAAAAAAAAAAAATCCCAACTTATAAAGCAGAGCAGCTTCTGTGAGTTAGTGTTAATGCCCCATTACCCCCACACACACTGAAGCATAATCTCATGCATTTGCGTGCACACAATCACACACACACATAAACAAACGTGTGGCATTGGTGCTCCCTGATTATTTTCATCTTGCAATTCACTGTTCAAATCAGAGGAGCCCTCAGCTCTGGCTCACAGGTTTTCACCCTTCATGCTGCTCTCTTGGCCTCCATGAAGAGGTCTGAGAAAGATTGCTCTAAGAACAAACCCAAGGCCAAAGATTTTTCACCGTGGATTGATTGGCTGAATGCGTGTGTGTGTGTAAACGCATGATGTGATGTGCATGCATGTGTACGTACACATTGAAATACGGGTAACTTTGAGTTGACTATTTCTTACTTCTCAGGTCTTGTTCTTTTTATTTTTTTATTGAAGTATAATTGACATGCAATATCCTGTTCATTTCAGGTGCACATCATAGTGATTTGATATTTTTATACATTAGAAAATGATCCCCACAATCAGACCAGTTACCATCTGTCACCATCAAAGTTATTACAATATTGTTTTCGATGACATATGAAGGGAGAATGAAGGAGTCACACTCTGGCTCTTCTGTCTTCCCTGACCTGGCAGTTAGGGGAACTGTGGACACTGTCTGACGTGGGGCTCCATCCCCTCCTTCCCTGGTCAGGGCTGTTGGGTCATTGATCTCTGAGAGGCTCCCACATCATCCTAGTAGCTGCTGCCTAACTGTGAGGAAGGTCCATTCACTGCTATTTTGACTTTGCCAGCTGAGGTTCATCCTCTGCCCCCCCAATCACCATCATCACCATCATCATCATCATCACCAAGAGAGAGAGAAAGGGAAGAATTATACAGGGAAATTAAGTGTGTATATTGACCTCTCTTGGACATTTAAATTTTCTTCTTTTTCTAGCATGTTCTAAACACTGAAGGATTATCCCTCAAAACATTCTTTATGGAGTCTAAAAGAACTTTTGCTATCTGACAAATTCATTCTCTGTTTAGTATTTTTCCTATCACTGACCAACAAATATTCATTGAATACCTATCACAGTGTACAAAGTGCTGTCTAAATGATGCTTGTTGTACGCAAACTCATAGGATTGTGAAGTATGTGAGAACAGGGACTATATCTTAGTCCTATGTATCCCCAATATGAAGTCTAAAGCACAGTAGACAATGGATAAATGTTTATTGACTAAATGAATACACAATTGTTCCTTCACTCTCCCCAGTTAGCTTGTAGTTTATTTAAGAAGATTGGCTCTACTTTTTGCTTTTCTTAACCTTCTTTTTATTGACCTGAATTATTTTGTTAAAGAAGTGAAGTTGAGTGGTCGATTAACCTGAGGGCCCCACTCTTTAGATTTCCTCTGCAAGGGGACTTGGCACCTCTTCTCAACAGGAGATGGAGTCTATGATTTCACCGCTTGAATTTAGGGTTGTCTTGTGATTGCTTTGGGCCAGTAGAATGTGGTGTAAATGACACTGTACATATGCCTCCTCAGAGCCTTGGCCTCCAGAGGACTTATGTTCTTATGTTCGATCTTGAGTTTCTGCTTCATGAGAATGTTTCTTGACTAGTCTGCGAGGGAGAGAGACCACATGGACCGGAGCCAGGTCATCCCACTTGAGACCCTACTACATGAGCCAGTTCCTCAGCTGACCTGCCAGCTGACTGCAGGGGGATGAGCAGGGCCAGCTTAGATAGACAGAACTACCCAACCAAAAATACAGACTTAGAGCAAAAATAAATATCTATTGCTGGATGCCTCTGAACTGCGCTGGTTATGCACTATATATACGGTAACAAGAAATAACCGATACTGATATCTTCAAGTCTACTTCCCTCCTGGTTTTCTCTTTGCTCTTCATTGTCTATTGATCACAGTTTTCCAACATCTGCTCTCAAGAAAATTTCTTATTTCAGTCACTTATAAACAAATGTTAACAAAATAAATTACTTATTTGCAAGGTTTTAATATTTGAAGCATATATCCTGTGGAATGCAAGGTTTTACACTTATCTTCAGCTGATTTAGTCTCACTGTTGTTGTTCAGAGGGAAGAGAAATGGCAATGTTATAGAAAGAATAGGAGTAGCAGATGGGCAGCTTGGACAACAAAGCCTCAAAGACTTTTCACCCTAAGACATGGTAACAAATCTTCACTCTGTCTAGGGGTAAGTAAGGCTGTGTTTGCAACCCCTGCCTTCTGGGAGGTTTTAAACTAAAATATCAGCAATGGCTCACTAAAACAGAAGAGATGATAAAGACAACTGTATAGAAGTGGGCCCGTTCATAAACATATTCACATTGGTTCAAGCCCAAGGAATGTAATAAAGTTCTAAGAAGTTGTATCAAACTTTCAGACTGAAAACAACTGATCAGTAACATGCCTAACTTGTATGCCCAGTTGATTGCACTAATTTGGATAGGAATGAAACTCTCAAGAGAATGTGTAAAGACAGCAGAGGTGCAGTTGGGAAGACTTTATTAGCAAAAAAATATAAACAGAACATTGAAATATGAAGATAAATATGAAGACAACTTATAGAAAGAAGCTGAAACTTCATCTTGTGAGCGGAGGGTTATCTGGCTCAATGGGAAAGAAGCAAGTGAGAGAAAGTATGAAGTGAGTGAAAAGCTGCTTGTTTCGTAATCTAGAAAGTCTTCCCTGATGAGTTGAAAATCTCTAAGCTTTAGAAGCCAGGATTGCAAACCCCAGCCAAAGAGTGATGCTATGGGGGTGTAAAGAGTTTTGCTCATCTGTTTGTTCCATTAACCCTTAACCAAGAGAAATTCCTGCAGCACTTGAAGAATTATAGATCTTACATGGCAACTCGCCCTGAACAAATCTTTGCACTGTTTTTATTTCATGCCATCAACAATCATTTATGGAGTGTCCACAACATGCATGAAGCATCAGAGGTGGTGTGGATTTTACAGAGTAGAGAAGACAGGGTTACTGTCCATAAAGAAGTTGGGCTATAGGAGTCCATTCAGTAACTTAGTTTAATCACTTAGTCAACCAACCAACCTATCCATCAGCCCATCTGATGAAACATCAGAGCCCTGCAGTTCATTTGGCTTCTCTGGATCTTAGACAAGAGCCTAGTGCCTTTGTGTAGTAGGTGCTGATCAGGTACTTGGTGGCGCAATACAATTGCTCCATGTAGTTTGACTGACTGATTGACACCTTCCTGGGAGTACTGCCAAGAAATCAGGGAGGAGAAGGCATCTGGAAAAGGATTTTCTCTTCCTGCGGTATCTGGACCTCTCTTTAGAACTAACTCTTCAGCTAAGAATAACAACAGAAGTTGAGACTCCTTTTAGGTTGCAGGATTTAGGCTTTCATCCAAAAGCAAGATCCAACATAGCCTGTGTGTTTCTTATTTTTTCTGTCTTTATCCTTGTGGTATTTAATGTACATGTCTAGGTCTCAGCAAAAGTAGTTTAGAGAAGAGTTTTGGTCACTGGTTTGATTTGGTCTAGATTTTTATTAGGCTCAATTTTATCTGTTTTTTGTTTCTCATATATATTTAGTTATTAGATTATCCATCCCAATTTATTTTAATTTGACAAACATATTTCTGGTAGGTTTACCCCAGTCAGGTGCCCAGCCAAATCACATATGTGATTTACAGAGAATTAAGGAGTTCCCTCATCAAGCATAGGTTGCTTCTCGTCCCTCACTCTTCCCTCCACTTCATGACATCCCACAAGGCAAGAGTGATGCTCTGAGGTGTTCTATACACAAGGACAGATTTTAGGGATTAAATTGTGTAACAATGGGTAAAGATCATATTTAGATCCAAGGTATAATGAATGAACTTCTGGATTAGACTAGATGAAGCAAGCCCCACAACAAAATTTGGTACCACTCAGGCACACTTAATTTGGGGTAAAGTTTTACAGCGAACACTCAGTGTCCTACCCAGATTGCCTCAATACTCACCATTCTGTGCATTTGAACTTTTTTACTGTGAAAACCTCTGACTCTGTCTGAAGGCTTTCTCTGGCTGTTGGAGCATTCGCAGCCTTTGTATGGAGTAGGCAAAGGGCTAAGGAGCCAATATCTGCATGCACTCTTGGCCCGTGACTGACAAGAGTTGCCCCTTGGAAATCTTTTCTTTGTCCCTCACATGGGGCAGCACTAACGTTCTACTTGGTCATCCAGCAGTCTCCAGCTGACCACGGTGGTAATTTGCTCACGACACACCCTGTGGCTTCCTTCCCTTTCCTGTCTGCTTCCTCGCTCTGTTTCCAGGACTTTGTGGAATCACTTATTGAATAAATTTTTATCTTAAGCTTTACTACTACAAAACCTTAAAAATATATTTAAATTTAAATATTAAATTAGGGGCACCTGGGTGCCTCAGTCTGTTAAGAGTCCAACTCTTGATCTCTGCTCAGGTCTTGATCTCATGGTTGTGAGTTCGAGTCCCACATTGAATCTGCACTGGGCATGGAAACTACTTAAAAAAATTAAATTTAAAAAGATATCTTAAAGTGTCACGTTTGTTTCCTTTCTTCCCTCCTTCTTTATATTGAGTTTCTGGCTTATAGCCACTGGAATGAATGTCTTACATCCTTGAGATGAACTCAGTACCATCCTCATTGACCTAGCAAGCCTTTTTTTTTCCTGTGACGACAAGCTAAGATCATGCCTCCTAATGACGGCTGCAAGATTGTCTTGTTAGGAGAAGGGCTAAGGTGGGATCGTCTTTAATGACAGTGAAAGCACCTCATAAAATCTGACTCCTCAGTTTTACAGGCATGAGTCTGGAATTTTAGCAGATGTAGACTTACTAAATCAGTCAGTCAAAAATTATATCAGTTGAAATGCAATGTTCCTGGCAGTCCAAAAATCCTGAACATGTAGGTGATTTGGAGGGCATTTCGTTAACTCTTTAATTGGTCGTTCAGTGCTAGAGGCAGTAGCTAATTGCCTGTAGGTCACTGTAGTCCTGGAGCTTAGGTAAATGTATATTGTCATATGTCACATTTTCATATGGTTCCTTTGCACAGGTTGGTAAAAATGATTGCTGCATAATTAAAATTAAGACAAGGTGGGAAAAGTGATTCAATTAAAGCCCTGAAGCCATTGCACAAATTATCTGATGCACCAAAAACTAATGAGTAGTTATAACTACTTTTATCTTTTGCCTCCTTGTTCTTCAGTCCTACGTGCCTCATGGAATGCCGGGAACTGTTTTCGAGTTCCCTGTGGCTGGATGTTGGGTGGGCAGTTGGTGCCAGGAGCAAATAGGCAAGAAGCGCAAGATTTTAAAATACACATATAAAGAAACTTTGTGGACGGGGATTTAAACTGAAAGTAACAAGATGAGAAATTCACGTGGTCTCTCAATAGCCCAATAGTATTTTGAAGAGATCTACAGTATTTCAGTCTGCATGGAGCAGCTATTTTATACCATGGTGAGTGATGACAGTGAAAATAAATGGGATTTGTCGTACCCAAAACATCCCATGTTTTACATCATTTATTTTACAAATCTCCAAAGGTTCTCCAAGAAAGCATTAAGTTGGAGGCAAGGGTGAAAACTTTATGATGCCATGTTTAACAACAATTGTTGGGGCGCCTGGGTGGCGTAGTCATTAAGCGTCTTCCTTCGGCTCAGGGCCTGATCCCGGCATTCTGGGATCGAGCCCCACATCAGGCTCCTCGGCTGGGAGCCTGCTTCTTCATCTCCCACTCCCCCTGCTTGTGTTCTCTCTTTTGCTGGCGATCTCTCTCTCTGTCAAATAAATAAAATCTTTAAAAAAAAATTGTAATTACTTAATGTTGACATAACAACTGAATGTATAACTTGCTAATATGAAATAAAGGGTTAAAAAATACAGAAAATGTCAGATTGGGTATAGACTCTTACCTCCTGAATTCTGTGTGCGGAGAGAAAGCTCTTCACATTCAGTCCTGACTTTATCCTCGTACAGGGAGGAAGCAGCCTTTAGTCAAATGTGAATAGCAACTTGGGGAAAGCCTCACAGTCTTCAGGATCCTGATTTAAAATAAAAATCCTCCTGGGAATGTGTCAGAAAACTAACCATCTTTAACCACCTATAATTGCTGCCATTTATTAACACCAGTTTCTAGGAACTTTATGTATATCTGATGCTTACAACAGCTCTGGAAAGTATCACTCTTGCCCCATTTTAGAGTTGAGAAAATTGAGCCTCAACGAAGGTTAAATAATTTCACCAAGGTTATCTATCTGTCAATGGCAGAGAAGATGTTTTCATGTAGTTAGTCTTTTAGTCTTTCTGCTGATGCATAATGAACTATTCTGAAACTTTGTGGCTGAAAACAAAAAACCATTCCATTGTCTTTCATGATTCTGTGGGTTGATTGGGTTCAGCTGAGCTCTTACGCCAGATGATATTGACTGAGTCCACAGTCTCCCGGACTTGTGACTGAGCTGGAACATCCAGGCTGCCTCATTCACGTGTCTGGAGCCTTGACGGGGTTGAGTGGGATGTGAGGATGGCTGGAGCTCTCTCTCTCTCTATGTAATTCCAAGATATTTCCCTCTCCACATGGCCTTTCCATGGGATCCCTCTAGCAGGTCAGCTGGACCACTTACAGGCAGCTCAGGTCTCCCCAAAAGCACAGAAGGAGGGCCTGCTATGCCTTCATAAGACTTAGACCTGAAACTGGTGTGGTTACCTTCACCACATTCTGTTGGTTAAAATGAGTTATAGGGCAGCTCACATCCACTGGGGGGGGGGAGGATGACTGGACAGGGTCATGAATATCTGAAGGCATAATTTATGGAGACCACCTTTGGAGATCACTGTGTGATTCCAAAGCAGAGAGTATTTTTACCAAGCATCTACAATGATGCTTATTTCTTCATGAGAACAAGGGTTGTTGTACCTGCATTTTCTTTCTTTTTCCCTCATCATTACATCTCTGGCACGCACAGTGTTTGGAACGTGGTAGGTGATCAGCATTTTTGGAGTGAACTGTTATTAAGAGGTTAAGGGATCAGGGCACCTGGGTGGCTCAGTCAGTTAAGTGTCCAGCTCTTGATTTGGGCTCAGGTCATGATCTCAGGGTTGTGAGATCGAGCCATGCTTCGGGCTCTATGCTGGGTGTGGAGTCTGCTTAAGATCTCCCTCTCCCTCTGCCCCTCTCCCCTCTCTCTTTCTCCCTCTCTAAAAAGAAAACAAAAAGGGGCACCTGGGTGGCTTAATTGGTTAAGTGTCTGGCTCTTGATGTCAATCCAGGTCATGATCTCAGTGTCCTGGGATCAAGCCCTGCGTCAGGTTCCATGCCCAGCTTGCATTCTACTTGAGATTCTTTCTCTCCCTCTGCCTCCCCCCCCCCCCGCTTCTGCTCTCTAAACAAACAAATAAATAAATAAAATCTTAATAAACAAAAGGTTAGGGGATCATCATATTATGGAAGAGTCATGTTTCCAAGATAATTTCCCTAGAAGTGAGTTCAGGTAGACTTGAGTTAAATATGATAAAATTATCAAATGTTCCATTGATGGCTAGAGCTGAGCAGGGAAGGTATACATCATTCTTTTGTGCTCTGGAGTGTCAGTAGCAAAAACAACAATAAGATTCCAAGCCTTTTCTAAGTACTTACTTGAATTGATAACTTATTTAATACAAAATTCTGTGAAGTACATACTATTATTTTTCCATCTCATAAATCAGGAAACTGAGGCACATAAAAGTAAAATAATATGCCCAAGATCTCTCAGCTAATATATGGCAAAGCTAGGAGTTGAATCACTGCATGAAGTCTTTATATTGTTAATCATAACTGTCCTGCATTTCAAAGGTTCTTTGTTTTCAGAGTGGAAACTGGAAATGGTGTATGTAACTTTCTGGTCAGGAGGGTTGAACCAGGACAATGTTTCATTTTGAAAAGTTTCAATAGACTCACCCTAAAAGATCAGGAAGCAAAACAGAACTTACAGGCAATAGGCCCAGGAGTCTGGGAGGAAGAAAATGCTATCTCTGGAGTTACACCAATACTCCCCAGACTAAGTGTTCTTATCTGAGGAGCCCTTTCTTGTACTCAGTAAGTAAGGCCCTACTCTCCTTTTACTGGAATCCTTGAAATAAAAAACTTACATGTTGAAATGTGACTATTTTTCGAGTTATCTCTATTTTGTCATCTTTTTTTTATGTTTTTCACTTTACATTTTGGTAAATTTTTGTTGAGATCCTGAGGTTGTTTCTGTTGTGCTAAGAGTACCCAGGAATCTTTCTCTCCACTTCGGTCAGGGAGACGGGGCAGTAGGGAACCCTAGTGAGGGAGGAGAGGTGGGATGATTAAGGGTAAGTGTGACGAAACCCTAGAGAGGAAATGAAAAGTGTAAGAAAACCCAGGAGAGATATTTTCCCCTCAGTTCTTTTTTTCAGAGGCAAGTTGGAGAGGTCAGATTTAAGTTGTATTTTCAAGATGGAGGCAGCTTAAAGTAGGTAATATGGTGTAATAATGTCCATTAGATAAATAAACTCTGTGAAGACAGGAGGAGCTAGGGTCTCGTTTTCAGTTTGCTTCCAAAGTAGGGGATATAGAAAAGAAAGAACTAGAGAAGAAACATGGGGAGGGGATGTTTCAGAGAAATTTTGTCAACTTCATAATTTTTCCTATGTCTAGTTGAACTCATCTAAGCATTGAGCTTTTTATCCCTTCATATATATGGAGTGGGGGAGACACCAAGATTTACATCTATGGCACACACCCTTTTGAACACTGGGAATATTAAATGTGAGTCATGTCCTCTGAGATCGTCTTCACCTGAACTTTGCCTCTTTTACCTCAGTAGGATAGAAACTGGATGCCCACGTGGTTTTTAATTTTAAGAGCTGTGATGAGCATGACAAACCATTTATGGGCAAATTAGTAAGCTGAGGGTTGTAGAAATTTGGAAGATAAGGGATGGAAATTGAAATCTGGGTACATATGAAACACCCTGAAGGATGCCAATTTGACATTTTTGAAATGGTGTCATAGATAGTATTTTGAACGATGTATCCAGTTGTATAAGCAATCAGAAATCTTTACTCTTGAAAGTACTAAGACCCTTTCACCAAAAATAAATATGAAAATCAACTTCAGTCAAAAACATTAATTGAGAAGCTGCTATGGGCCAAGCCAAGTTTCAGAGTCAGGCACCCAAACCCTTGAAAAAAGCATATATACTTTTTGAGTTTCCCCCCACCCCCAAGTCTTGTCTTTTCCTTCCTTTCCTCAAAAATTCAGAGCCAGAGCATCTGTTTGAAAAATTCTTTTATTGCCAATGATGACAACAGAAAGACAATCTACCTAGCTATAGAAGTCTTTCTAAAATGAGTCTCCCAGGACACTGAGATGCCTACCCTTCCCCACAAAAAGTATTTAAAGTGTGTGGACAAGGGACAATTTAATTCTTCCTCATGGCTTTGGCACTAAAGCTAAGTTGATGGTTATCTAAGTGGGTTCCTGCTCCTTCCTCTCCCCCTTTTCCTACACCCCCTCCTCCCTCTCTGCTGTCATTCTCCCTCCACCTTCTCCTCCTCCTCCTTCTTTCTCAGAGGAAATGAGTCCTCCTCCTCATCATTCTCCTCTCCCTTCTTCTTCACAGGAAATGACTGGATTATTCTAAGCTTCCTTCTTTGCTCTTAGTACTTTGGAATTTTTAAGAGATCCCTAGAGTAAATGCAACAGGAATTCCAGGAATTCTAATGGATGCCCCATTTTTGCAGTTGGAAATCAGCATTTCCATGGGGAAATTGGGAAAATTCTGTATTATGGAGTAAGTGTGAAAGACGGATTGCCTTTGAGAGTTGCATTTCTCAAGTGGGGAAATTGGAGTTCAGAAACTATACATCTGATAAAACTTTCTGGTGATAAGTATAATGAGGAAATTGAGTACAAATATATTATTTGCCCTGCCATATCTGATATAGTGACAGTTAAAAACTTCCCAGAATCATTAGGTGCTTTTAGGACCTTGTTTTTTTTCAAGAAACCTTCCCCTGGAGGTTAGAGGTGATGGGACACTCTAATAGCAATGCTTGTGAGCCACTCAGTTTAAAACCTACTATTGATGTTACATTTAGGTGGTGCCATTCTCATTCTTTCTCTTTGATCAAGCTCATAAATTGTCCTTTAGTCTGGATAACTGGGGTGGAGAGGGATTGAGAGCCTTGGAGATGCCTACCACTCTCAGCCTCTAAGCTCCCAACCCATTGTTTAGACTAGAAAATGACCCTCAATTATAATGTGACTTTATCATTTTATATGTATAAATATATGCTTTTTATTGAAGTGTGTCGATATACAATATTATATTAGTTTTGGGTATATAACATAGTGACTCAATGTTTATGCATCATTATGGGTTTTTTTTAATAAAATTTTCTTTTTTCATATTTAGGGGGAGAAGTAAAAAAAATAACTTTAGGGAAACTAACAAATGATCATGATCTCAAAATGACTTCAATCCTAGTTAGTTAGACCCTCTGATTTCCAGTTTACTCAATTAGACAGTATGCCTCCATTAGACCTGATGCACTATGTGTAAGGAATTGTATAATTACTTATCAAAGGTTTAATATGGCTTTTGGAGCCATTCAACATTTCTTGGGCATATGTATTTAGGGTTATATACAATTCTCTATGAGTCAAAATATTATCAAACTATGATAAATTTGAGTCTAGTTTACCGGCTCCCTTGGAACAATTTTCAGAGTTGAATACCATAGACCTAGATTTTGATGTTCTCTGTTTCTGAATCTTTATCATCAGACTTTAGGTCAGAAAAGCCTTTGAACTCTTGTTACTCAATCATTTATTTGAAAGGAAGTAAAAATATTCAGGATAGCATAAATTTTGCTATTGGTTCATTTTCTAGCATGTCTTCAAAATTAGACTTTTTGAGACTAATAGAAGCCTTTGGACTATTTTAGGTCCTGGGGCTCAAGATAGGGAAGGACTCTATTTTATCAATATTATACTCTAATAGGGGAAAACATAAACTCGTAAGTAAATAATTTCAGATATCAGTGAAAGCTATGAAGAAAATACATAATTGGGATCAAGCATGACAGGGCTAGGATTGGGGTGGGGATATTTTAGGTAGCAAAGGCAGGGTTCTGCTACATTTGAGGTGAGAAGAAATCGTCTAGATGAAAATCTGGAAAAGATAATTTCAGGAAGAGGGAATAGAAAGAGCCAATAAGAGTCATTGCTGGGAAATTGTTCTACAAGTTTGTTTAACAAAGGAACCTGAAATGAACATTGGAGGGGGGTGGTCAGAGGAGAGCCTCTCAAGCAAGTTATGGTTGAGCTGAAATATAAAGAATAAATGGCAAGCTAGGTGAAGAACGGGATGGGAACAAAGGACACCAATGAATGACTATCCAAAATCTATTCCCAACCCCTTTCCCCTCTTAACCTTCCTTAACTATTGAGGAGAAAAGTCTCAAAACTTATTTTTTCACCCTTCCTTATTGTAGAGAAGCCATGTAACTCACTTTAGCCTAAGGGACAAAGTTTTTCCAGGGAATTCTCAGAAGAGCTTTGTGTTCCTATTAAAAAGAAGAAAGGAAGGAAGGAAGGAAGGAAGGAAGGAAGGAAGGAAGGAAGGAAGGAAAAGGGAATAGGGAGGGAGGAAGGAAGAGGAAGAGAAGGAAGAAGGAACCATCTAGGCTGGGGTGCCTCACCCACTTGCCTCCTTTCATTCATTCAAAAATATTAATTGGGGACCTACTATGTGACAGAATTTTCTAGGCTCTGGAGATATACCAGTGAACAAAACAAAGGCCTGCCCTTAAGAAGCTTATATTCTGGTGGAGGAAGAAGACAATAAAAAGAAAGAAACACACACACACGCACATGCACACATACACACGCACAAGCTATGTGCCATGAAAAGATAAGGAAGACGTGGGGCACCAGGGTGGCTCAGTCCCTTAAGCATCTGCCTTTGGCTCAGGTCCTGATCCAGGGATCCTGGGATCCAGCCCCACATTGGGCTCTCTGCTCAGCAGGGAGTCTGCTTCTCCCTCTCCTCTGCCCCTCCCCCTCCATTCATGCCTGCATGTGCGCGTGTTCTCTCTCTCTGTGTGTCTCTCAAATAACATCTTTTTTAAAAAGATAAGGAAGACAGAGAGGAGTGGATGATATTCTGTGCAGACAGTTAGAGAAGCTGTCTCTAATAAGACAAAATTTGAACAAAAACCTAAAGAAAGTAAAACAGCAAGACATGGAGGTATCTAGAAAAAGAGTGTTTTAATTTAAGGAATTCGCAAGTGAGAAAAATGCTGAGGCAGAATTTAGCCTGTATAATGTACATACAGTGGGAAATTATGGAAGAATTTTTGAAGAGTGCAATTAGGTGATCTAAATCAAATTTTAGAAAGCTTGCTTAGAGAAAACACATGTATAAAGATATGCCCTACAGAAGAAAAGCAGATTTAGAAGGAAAAATGATGGCTTCAGTTTTGGGCACAATGAATTGAAGTTATTCAGGGGACACCCAGGTATTACTACTCCCTACTATCCAACTTGATATGTAAAACATGAGTTTCAAAAGAAATTTTGTCAAGATTTACAGATTTCATAATTCTTAAAATATAGATGAAAAGCATGTGATGGGCATGATTGCCTTGGGAAAATGTGAACAATATAAAGAGAAGAGTGCTGAGACTGCACAGTTTGTGATTTTAAGTACATGTGTCCTTTCCTGAACCATCAAGAACAGAAAACTACTTGAGAGACCATAGTCGGAGTCTTCTCTATGTATCTTTAGAGACTGACACAGAGAAAGTCCTTGGAAAATAAAGCCGTGACATTGCTGTCGCTGCATCCTTTCCCAGGTGAATGGTTGCCTTTCAAACACTAAAAGTTGGCTGGTGCTTGTAGTCTGCCTTCCATTCATTTTGTCCTGAGAGAGGAGAATGAAAAATGCCTTTTTGTTAAATAATTAAAAAGTGCCTTTGCAATGCATATTTTTGAGCCAATGGCTGTAGTTTTCATAGTCATCTCTGCTCCAGGTTGAAGAAGTCTCCGGTGGCACTTGTGGACTTCAGTCTCAAGTCAGGGCAATGTGAAGGGGCAGGTTTATTCATCACCAACTCAGGAGAAGAGATTGAAACCCTAATGTCAAGCTCTATGTATGCTTGATCAAGGGGTCTGTTAATTAGTCTTTCTTTTTTACAAGGGACACAAAAAAGCTGCACACTAGGTTAAATCCAGACAGTGAGAAATTTACCATTCAAGTATAACAAGAAGTAAATATAATGACAATTCCTGTATAAATCAGGATAGCCCACAATTTCAGTTGCTTAACACACTCGAAATTTATTTGTTACACACAAAATGTGCTTCTCTGCAGTGATGTGACAATCCAGACTTCTTTGTGTGACTGTGCCATCTTAACCCAAAGTCTTTATGACAATCATTGAGGAAAGGCAGAGGGGGCATAGAAATCTCACACTTAGTCCTGTATGCTTCAGCATGACAGTGACTCACATAGTTTCTACTCATAGATCATTGGCTAGGATGACTCACATGGCATTATATTCTTTTGTGTGCCTGAAAGGAGAGGAGAAAATGTGTATTTGTGGGCACAAGTAATGTCTGTCATTGAGAAAAAAACATCATAGAATTTCAGAAATAAGAGCAATAAGAAAAGGAAAGGGTTAATGGAATTATACTTTTATAAGATGCTTACATGATTCTTAAAGTAATATTATACTATTTGAACATAAACTTTCCAAAACGTAAAGATTCATCTTGTAAACTCTAGAGCAATCACATAATTAATACTTTCTAGCTCTTTCTGGATGTGTTTATATATATATGTGTGTGTGTGTGTCTGTGTGTGTGTGTGTATATATATATATATATATATATATATATATTTAGTGAGACAGCATTATCATATTTTAGTTCTTTAGGTGTGATTTCCTTTAGTTCTTTGGCCATATTTTAAATATCCGACTTAAATTCTTTGTTTAGTAAGTCCAACATTTAGGCTTTCATGAGGACCATTTCTGTTGATACTTTATTTTCTCTGTATGTGCCATATGCTTTTGTTTATTTGAATGGGCATTTTCAATAATATAATATGATAATTATGCCAATCATATTCTTTCACTTCCCCAAGGTTTGCTGTTTTTGCTGTTTGTTTTATTGTTACTATTTGTTTAGGGACTTTCCTCAGCTAATTCTGTAACATCTATATTCTTTGTCATGTGTGGCCACTTACATTGCTGCTCCATTAACTTATTAGTTGGTTAATGATTGGGTAGAAGTTTCCATAAATGCCTTGATCCGATAAGCTTCCCAGTCTTTGCTGACTAGTTTTGTGTGTGTGCAGAATGCCTCCAACGCACAACTCTTCCCTAGTCCTGATTTCCTACTTTTGTTACTCAAAGTCAACCAGAGGTGGGAACTTAGGGCTGCCTCAGGTTTTTCGTGAGCATACACACAGCCCTACACATGCACAAGGCCTCTAGATTCTCAGGAGAATGTTGGAACTCTTGAAAGCTCTCAGTGGATATTTTATTCCTCTGGGGTTTGTTGTTGTTGCTCAGTTTCATTAGTTAGTCATCAGAGAAATATGGATTAAAGCTACAATAGCATATAATTTTGCTTCTTTTGGAATGGACTTTTTTATAATATACTTGTCATACCAAAAGTTGGTGAGGACGTGGAGCAACTGGAATGCTCATACATTGCTGATGAAAGCATAAAATGGTAAAACCACTTTGAAAAATTGTTTGGCAGTTTTTTTAAAAAGTTAAATATACACATTTCTTATGACCCATGAATTTCACTCCCAGGTATTTACACAAAATTGTAGACATGTGTTTGCAAGAGAAGGCTTATGCAACAGTATTCACATCAGCTTTATTCATTACTGTCAAAACCTGAGCAAACCCACCCTGTCAACAGGAGAATCAGATCTACGATAGAACACTACTTAGCAATAAAAATTAACATGCTATCGATATATCACAATGGAAGGATCTCTAAAAAATTATATTGAACAAAGGAAGGAAATATAGGATACATGATTTATTATATTACATTTTGATTAGATGAGATAAAACTGATGCAAGTTGATAGAAATAAAGTTCCCCTGAGGGATGGGGAAAATTGATTATGAAGGGATGAGAGGGGACCTTACTGTGGTAATAGAAGTGTTCTATATCTTGGTTTGGATGATAGTTTTATGGATTTATAAAATTGTCAAATTCATACAACTAAAGAGTTAAGATTGTTGCCTTTTATTACATATAATTCATACCTCAACAAAAAAGCAAAGTTTAAAAATACATAAGCATTTGGTGAAATTTCTCTAACAGCATAAAGATAATTATAACTTATTCCTGGAATTACTAATTTTAAAAAATTTACATGCTAAAAATGTTTGTTGGATGGGGTTCCACTTGGACCTCCAAGCCTATGAGTCTAAAATGTAAATATTTTCTCATTATTTCTCTTGTTTAATCCCCCAAAGATCTAGCTAGTTGACACGAACATACAAGGTGGAGAGCTGCTAAGAGACAGAAACAACTTTAAAAGAGAGGGAAAAAAAAAAAAGAATACAAGAAAACCCAGAATTTTTTTCCCCTTTCCCTTAAAAATGTCCAAACAGATTTTCTTTCAATTTGTGAAAAGAAGGAAGTCTCTTTTCAGCTGAATCTTATTAAGGCACCAAAGTATTGTGCAGCCAGATGAGAAAGCTTCAAATCAAAGGGTTCATAACACCTATGCTGACAACCCTCTCTCCAGGGCTCAACGTGGAAAAGGAAAGGTGGCAGAGCCCCGCCTCTGCATTGTACCCCATCACCCGGCCTTACTCCTCCAGCCTTCAGCCCCACCCACAGCTCAGATGTACCTTAGAGCAAGGTGAAGAATGTGACTTTTAGGGGAGTCCAGTCCATCTCAATTCATAACCTCTAACTGAAGATAAAATTAGGAACTGAGATGCCTTTTTAACTCTAGTGGCAGTTGGGTAGATTGAAAATCCTATTCACTTTATACTGTTAGCTGGCCAATGTAACATTTTTCTATTGCTTGTATTCCAAGATAGAAAGGTATCATATATTTTGGACCTGGCTTTTCTCTTGCATTCATGTTTATTTACTCCACAAATGCAATTAATTACCTACTATGAACCAGTCACGGAGCTAGCAGCCAGGTTTACTTAGATAGAGGATAAACTAGAGACATGGAGAAGAGATTATGATTGAAGCATGCCAGAGGACCATTTATGGATGTTGGGGACTTCAGTCTGAATCACATAGGGTATCAAGTAGTTGAGTGAAGTTTTGAATGTAATGAAAATACAGGCAGGGAGTCCTGGTTACGATGACCTTTGAGATCACATTCACATTTAACCAAACACTCTTATTTAGTGCTACACATTTCATAAGTGCTGCGCCTAAATTAATCCTGGATAGATAATCTGACTGACTAACATATCTGAAAATAGGATTTTTTTGTTTTGTAAATATGTATGTATATATATTTACATATAAGTTATATATACTGTATATTATAGATATTATTACATAACATATATATTATTGAAAGGTAGTTAACACACAATGTTACATTAGTTTCAGGCGTAAAACAGTGATTTGACAAGTCTATGTATTATTCTATGTTCACAAGTACAGCTACCATCAGTTACCATACAACACTACTATAATACCATTGACTATATTCCCTACACTGATTTACTGAAGCTAAATTTTAAGAGACAATGTTTGGGGAAGCTTTGCCACCTTCTTCTCCGTAAAATGGAGAGCTGCTACTTTTTAGGCTCAATGTACTTATCCATGTGCTGGGGGCAGATGTGACCCAAAATGTCTTTATGCAGCAAGAGTCCACCAATGCCTACACTTCATGCTCATTGCAAATTCACTTATATATAGACATGCTTTCAGGGATGGAAAGAATTCTGTTTGCATAGCCCCTAATAGTCTCTGAGGAGAATAGTAACTAGATGCAAAAACTCATCTTGGGACCAAGATGATGGGAACTTAGAGAATGATACCCACCCCCACCCCAGACTCCTCTAACAGCATAACTGATGGGAAAGGAATCCATCAGAGGGGCAGAATTCAACTACCTGAACTTGGAAGACAGGGAGTGGCTGGTTAGAGAACAGAAATTATTTTGTTTCTGGTATTGTACAGTGTCACATAGATCTTTGGTTTTGAGGCCCAGGCTCCAGGATCTTTGTTACAATCCAGGATGGTGGTGGCTGTCAAGGGCCAGTCAAGTGACAAATTTGATCTGTAAGAATTTGGGAGCCATAGTGCCTTGTTTGTGGTTTGCTAACAGCGAATGGTTAAGGAGAGTGTATTTCCTCATTTCACTATGATGCCTATTTGAACAGAAGAGTTCCCCAATATTAATAAGCTTATGAGTACCCCCGAAGTAATACTCGAGTAACAGGAACATTGTATATAGCCTTGCGAAGTGATGTCAGCAAAGAGAATTGGACACCTTTTGGAGGAGCCTTTGGGACAGTACAAGACAAGGATTCTAAGAGACGAGCATGAGAATAATGCCATTAAGGAGCACTCAGGAGAAACCCTTGATTCAAAGGTGTGGACTTGGGTTCCGGAAATGTCACTAGTTCTGTTATTGTGATTGAAGCTGGTGTGGTCTGGGAAATGAGAGCTGTGCTTCCAGTTAGGGGTCCCAAACGCCAGCATGTACCCCATGTTGTGCTTGCCTATTGTCCTCCTCTAGCTTTGCCCTCCTTGGGCAGCACCCCCCACTGGAGGCTCATTGTGCTTCATGGGCAAGATACTTAGAATCTCTGTGAATCTCTGTGCTGCTTTCTGCACACCTCTAAAATGGAAGATGTCATTCCATGCACTTCCTATTTGTTGTTGTTTTAGTTTACATTTTATTGAGAAAGAGAGGGAAAGAAAGGGAGAAGAGAAGACAGAAGGAAGGAAGGAAAGAAGGAAGGAAGGAAAGAAGGAAGGAAGGAAAGAAGGAAGGAAGGAAGGAAGGAAGGAAGGAAGGAAGGAAGGAAGGAATTCCTTTGAAAGAAGTTGCTAAAATCAAACAGTTGTGAGTTAAAAGCGAGATGACCGATCTTATACCAGATATGCTATGTAAAGTACAAGCATTATTCTGTTATTTCTGGAAGTGGTCTGTTGGTGTTGTTATTGACTGAATTGTGTTCCCCCAAAATTCATATATTGAATTCCTAAATCCTAATACCTCAGAATGTAACCATATTTAGAGCTAGGACCTTCAAATAGGTGACTAAATTAAAATGACACCAATATTCAATGATCAAATATTACACCGATAATTATTTTTTAAATCATTAAAATGTAAATTAAAAAAACAAACCAAACATGCAAAAAAATCTGCTTGCCACTTCCATCTCTTAATCCAAGAGAGATAGTTTTACATGTTGACTTCTAAAGATATATTTCTACATGTAAAAGTTTTAGTGAGACAAAAAGGAAGTTCCATATAAAATTTTAAGGTTTGGAATAACATGATTTTCCTGTAATTTTATGATTTTCCATAATTATCCAGCAATTCTTACCTTTATTGTTTTTAAGACAGAAGTTAATTTTTCATTGTGATCATTAAATAGAAAAAAATAAAAAGGAAGAAAGGAGAATCTTTAAGGCAGAGAAAAAGAACTAGTGAGTTCTAAGCTCAGAGAAATTCAACTTGCAGAGTTGTTTTTTAGGGTCCATTCCTCATCTTTGGTCAATAACAGAATGTTCTTGACAAAACCAATACAAATCAGGGCAAACTGTGTGTTAGACAAATTACTATCTCAGACAAATTACTTCATCTCCCTGGTGACTAATAATAAGCAAAAAAAAAATGTTGTTTTAAGTCACAAAGACTTTGAGGTATGACTTGCAGCGCAGTCATGTAGTATAGTCAGACTATACTTGCAGTATAGTCCTGATTAATAGACTATACTCCTTAAGAAAAGCCTGAATGTAGGGTTAAGGAACTTCAAAGAAACTGAAGAATTCTAACTTCTGGGATTTGGGGGGTGCTTCATGGAAGGCTGACACTTTATGAACATAGACGAATGGACAAGGCTTAGATAAGGGGAGGTGGAAACAAGTCACTCCTGATGCAGGGGCAAAATCAGAGCAAGACACACAAATAGGAAAGTGTGGAACCTTATGAGAAAGAAAGAGTCATTTTGCTTAGTTGGAGCAGAAATATATAATGGGATTAGTAATTAATTTGGAATGATTCATGTGCCAGGAATTTTCCCATTATTGCAAAGGTACCTGGGTATTATGATAAATTCACTACCATTTGGGCATTATAGAGTTCTCCCAGCTTCCTACCGACTCTACAACCGTGGTATTCTGCACGAAGGTAAAGGGATATTTAGAAAATTGTGGGCAACCCTCCTATATCTGAGATTATTTTGCTGAGAATAGTTACATGATTTGTGTTAATAATGTTACCATGTGGCACCTTAGCTCTAAGTGCCAGAATGACATCATAAAACAGTACTTCAATATACTTATGCCGTCTTTCATCTGAGAATCTCAAAGTGCTTTACAAACATTAAGGTTCAAAATTAATTAGTTGTATTAATTTTTCATTGTATAGAGTAGCTTCGTTGATTTTTACGTGCTAACAAGCTTTGCTTGAGTCTCCTTCTTTCTTCACTTTTTCCCCCTTCATGTGTACATGGGTATAGAGAGGAGAGGAAAAAGACTTATGGCATTTCGAAGAGTGGAATTTTTGAATTTTAACTTTTCAGCTGCCCATGTTTTTTAAATGCTGGCCTGATCATAGTGAGGACTGACTTGGTGGGGTCAGTTCTAACTTTCTTGGTGTGACACTAGGGAACTATGCCAGAAGCTGAGTCTGAGCTCTGCTGCTTTTTCTTTCTTCCTGGCATGCCAGGTTTTTAACATTTTGCTATTGCCTTGACCTAGATTCATATGGAAATAGTGATGCTGATGTCTGGACAAGACATGGACAGTTTGTGATTGTGTGGCTTAAGTACCTATAAAATATGACCCGAGTGTCTGAAAGGGGAAAAATGCTGACAAATCAGATCTTTTCATACTAGAGGTTGGTTTGAATAAATGCACCTAAGGATTGGAATTTTTTTCTCCGAAAAGTAGGTGGGGAAAAAAATGAGTATTATACGTGGGAAGTGGAAATTGGAATACCCGTCTTGAAGGATTGGGTTTCTTCTTTTTCTTCTTTTGTTTTAATCGTGCTAGCTTCCAGGAGCAGATCAGGATTTGGGGTTTGTTTGTATTTACAATTGGTGTCTTAAAAGATTCATTATGAAATGTGTTGCTGTTTCGGAAGAGGAAGCTGAGGCCCAAGCTGGTGCATCCTGGCTGGGCAAATGGAGACTCACCCATCTGCATTCTGTTAGGGAGAACACTGACCCTGTGTTTTGAGGAGCAGGTTGGGGGTGGTATTGCTTACACATGTGTCTGGGAGCTGAGTTGGGCCTGAGCTTATGAAGGTTTCCTTCTTTCAGGGTCAGACACCGGCCAGCACAGATTTAGCCATCTTGGCCCTGATGTACTCCACATGGCTCACATTCCCAGTCCGGTTACCCATACTGGGGCCGAGCTGCCAAGTCCCCAGCTCACTCCTTCCTGTTCTCCAAGCTGTTCAGTCCTGCACACAGAGAGTGCAGCTCATTTTCCAATGTTCATACTCCTGTGTTGGGGAGATTTCTTGGATTGTTAGTTCCATGGAAACAACAGAAGCAAAATTTCGAGGATCTGGTTGTTTGCTCGGAAGCTGCCATCAGTCACTGGCATTGGAATAAGGACTCCTTTAGCCAAGGTGAATTTAAAGGCAGGCAGTTAAAAAAAAAAAGTTTCATATAAAACTAGTCTTTTCTTTGGGGAGCCAAGAGCATTTCCATTTGGGAGAAATGCTAAATTATTTTCTGCAGACTATAGCATTCTTTGTTGTCACTTCTACCCATCAAGAATCCTTCTCAGATCAAGATTATTGGGCTTCTGGGCTCTAAAATTCCCCTCCCTAGCTGCTTTTGTTCATGGAAGACTTCCCAGTGGTGACATCTTACTCCATTCTTATCCCTATCCAGCTGTGCAAACCCTACCCATCCTTCCAGCCCTAACCTCTGTCCTCATTAGTTATTGAAGTATACCTGTCCACCCAGCCCCCGGGTCTCTTCAGCCTCTGAACTGATAGCATTATTGTCTCAACTGTTTGGCAATTAATCACATGTCCTGTGCCTTGTGACATCTTCCCTATTACATCATTATTAAATTCATATGATTTAACTTTTCAGGTGCCAAATAGCTTCTAACACTTTCTGTGGCAGGGGCCAAATGTTATAGTCTTTGAATTCTCCTCAGTGCATATCAGAGTTTGGGGCACATTGTCTATGGGAGCATTTATTGATTTAAAGTTCTAGGGCAAGAGAAGTGAATTATTTCAATCACTTATTTATAGGAAAAATATGATAAATCCTCTGGTGTTATATTTTATAATATATGCATATATAGTGTCAGATATGTTATATTTTTATTGACTGTAAATTTTAGAATACAAATTAATCAGAAGGAGAAATGAGAAATTTGTTGGAGTATCTTTAGGAAATCAAAGGCAGCTAGATTTCTGGGATATTGTAAGTAGAAAGTGAGCAGTTTTCAGAAACACAGGCAGCCCTCTTTCTCCCTCAGTGTCTCATTTCTGTTTCTCTCTACATATCTGACTTTTACACTCTTGATATATAAACTGACTTTCTACATTGGTATTAGAGGTGACATCCCCGCAGTTTCAGGATTTGTTACTCATTTCTAGCCACATCCAGAGAGTGACTAGCTATCAACCTGCTCCAATTCTAAATTCCAGGGAAAGAGAGTCTAAGTCCAGTTGGATCAAATGACTGTTCCATATCCACTTGGCTGTAGCCAAGTTATTGGACCACGTTATATAAAAAAAGTATAGTCTGCATCCTTGTGGAAGGGAACCAATTCAGAGGAAAGGGAAATTATCATAATCTAGTCAGACTTCCCCAAATTTTATCAACTACAGATCTTAAATTTGTTTCTTTCCCTGATTTTAAAACTTAGACGTTATCCGACTTGCTTCTATCTTGTCCTTGCATTCTGTGGATTCTACCTCTTATCTCTTCCTCTTCCTCTTTGTTCCTATCCATGCTGCCTTAAGCCAAGTACCCACTTGTTACCTGGATTAGTATAATAGTCTTCAAAATGTTCTCCAAGCCTCTGAGCCCTCCCCTCACTTCCCAGTTATACTCCATATAAAAATATTTTTAGAACAGAAATTGAAGACACCAGTCTCTTGTATTGGGAAATAAAGTATTTTCACCATCACCTATATTATTCATTCACTACTGTTTGCTGATCACATACTATGAGCCATACACTGCTTGAGAAGACAGAAATAGAAAAAAAGGGGGCGCTTGGGTGGCACAGTTGGTTAAGGGCTTGATTCTTGATTTTAGCTCAGGGCGTGATCTCAGGGTCATGAGATCATGCCCCCGTTGGGCTCTGTGCTCAATGCGGAATCTGCTTCAGATTCTCTCTCCCCTTCCCTCTGCCCCTCCCATGGGTACACGCTCTTTCTCTCTCTTTAAAAATAAATAAATCTTTAAAAAAGAAAAGAAATAGAAAAAAAAATAGAGACACAGAAGGTCCCATTCCCCATGGGACCTTAAGGAAAGGCAGAGAAAATGGCTAATTTTAGACAGGAGTAACAAAAATGAGGAGATGAGGCTACTTTAGATGAAGTTGTTAGGGAAGTCTTTCTGAGATGATATTTGGGATATGAGAAAATCAGAACGTGAGAAGAAGCCATTTTTATGACAGTGTGGCTGGAGATAGAGGACTCCAAGCAGAAGGAAGAGAAGGTGCGTATGCTCAAGCATGGCGGAGTTGTTTCAGAAACAGAACACTGGCTAGTGTGGCTGGAACACAGCGAGCAAGGGGCAGGGTGGCACAGGATGAGGTCTGAGAGAGCCAGAGGCGAGACCACGGGGTGCTTGGCAGTCCTTGGAGCTCATGCCCTTGTGTGTTCAGTGGGAATCAAATACATGGGGAAAGGAGCCTTAAAAGAAGAGTCACTTTAAAAAGTTTCAGATTTTGAACATTTACTGTGACTGCTGTGGAAATGGATAATACAATGGCAAGAATAGATCAAGGGGGCCAGATGGAGGATAACTGAACTAGTCTTGGCAAAAGATGATGGCGTAAACCACAGTGGGGGCACTGGAAGTAGACCAGTATGATTTGATGGAGAAAATGTGGTAGAGACGAGGGAAAGGGAAGAGGTAAGGAGGCTCCTAAGTTTAGGCAAATGTGACTGCCTTTTCCTAAAATGAGGAACTGGGGGAGGAACAGATTAGATGTGAGTGTAAGAGGGTGTGGGGTGGAAGTGGGAAATTAGCAAGTAAATTCAGAGATGCCCAGTGCATGTCCAAGAAGAGATCTCAATCAGGAAGCTGGATGTATGAGTCACAGGAGAAATTGGAACTACAGAATATTAATTTGGGAATAATCAGCAGAAAGATGTCATTTAAAGCTGTGGCACTGGATGACATCATCAAAACAGAGTATAGATGGAGAGGAAACAGGAGTTGAACTGAAACTCAAGGCCCTCGAACATTTACATGTTAGGTAGAGGACCAGACAGCAGTGGGGGTTGACATGTCCTCCCAAGGTTCCTGTCAGCCTAAAAATTCAGTGAGTTCATGGTCTAGAACAATGCATATTGCCACAGCATTCTGGCACCTCGAAAAGAGGAGCCATCTTAGTTTCTTTCTCCTAAAGAATGCAGAAAATTGGCATTTGCACAGAAAAGTGTGTTTGCAGAACAAGGATAATATAAAGCTGGTATCCCCAGCAGTAAGCCTCCCAACCACCCCCCAGGACAGTCTGAATGAAAAAATGATTATGTACTTAATGTCCACTGAGCACCCTGGAGAGAAAAAGAACATGCTGTAATTGCAAAGTATTATTTTTACCATTATTAATACATGAATCATTCATTAGGGAAAAGGAACTAGGAATCGGAAAGTCAGGAGATAATAGGCTATGTTTATAACGTTGCACAGAAGGAATTGCCCATATAAATCCCTTCCCACTAGGATGTGTAGCCAAATTCAACGTGCTGAGTATGTTCTTGTCGCAAACCCTTAGTAATAGCTCTAGAAAGCTAGGTATTTGTAGCCAGGTGAACATCTACTTTGTACCCCTTATTTCCTCCCCCATCTTTGTGTGCTATACAGAAGGACTTTTACATGAAAGGTCCTAGATAGGAGTAACCTTCTTGAGTAGGATCTCTTAGGTAGACATCACCCTTCTCAAAGAGGTCAATATTTTCAAATGGAATGTCTTAGTTGTAGAAGGATAAAGGCATTTATAGAAGTTTGAAAGGGCTCTAAGAATACCAAGCATCAGCACCAAAATCCTGGATTATCTGCCAGGATACCTGCCACCGAGAGCCTGAAGATTTTATTATGGAACAAAACAAGCAAACAAATATATATGAACATGTGCATTTGGATAAAGTTTTGGAAACACAAAACATCTAAAGACCCTGAACTTGATTTGCAGGCCCTTATTTACCAAAATATTTAGAATAAACAAAACCAAATTGAAATATATTATTTCTAATCCCTGTATTTTATAAAGGGGGGTAATTTGCTTCCCCAAACAGACCTTCTGAGTTGCCAGGACCAAAGACAAAAATAGCTATTTTAAAGAGAAGTCAACACTAAACATCTTAAAACATTAAATTTAAAAGGGGTAAATTAACACTGAAATGGGCAACAAGGAATTAAAAAAGGAAACTTATTTTTCTTCATGAGCATGGAATAAAAGACAAAAAAGACAACTGGTAGGAATGTGTGTATGTCTGTGAGGCGTCCGTGTGTGTGTGTGTGTGTGTGTGTGTGTGTGTGTGTGTGTGTGTGTGTGTGTGTACGAGAGAGAGACAGAGGTGGTTGGGGATGGGGAAAGGAGAGAGAGACATTTAGAGAGAGAAAGAGAGTGATTAAGTCCTGAATTTCTGATGGAAGATTAGAATGATAGAGTCTTCCCATTCAGTACTGGGATATTGAAAATTGAAGAATGGGGTGATTTAAGTTCCAGGATTTTATTCAAATATCACATAACTCTAAAACAGGGTTGATAAAACTCTTGAATACATGTCCCTCTGAATGGAATAATAAGTAATAAATAATCAGTCCTCCCAGCCCCTTATTATAAAGGTAGTTTTACGACTGTGTCCTCCTTTGATCCATCTCAATGTTCTTCATCTCTCTACCATAGACTGAGTGGCAAATGGAAGGTCATCAGGATTGGTAATCATGAGGGAGAGGTGGCTATCAGCACCAGTCCTTTCCTTCAGAATCAAATTTTTAAGCCACAGTCTCATTTTTGATGAAAAATATTATTTCCAGATTAACTAATCATCTTATTCACCAATTTTTAGCCAGATGATTTTTGGCTATATCCAGAAATCAAATTCACTATAAAAAGAAAAAAAAAATGTGTCAAGTTTGAGAATGTTTAAACAGCTATGTCTTGGACCCTAAAGGAAAATCTGAAAACATATTCCAAAAAATGGGGGATTAAATGGACTATTATTATTGAAATAAAAGTAAAACTTTGCCAAATTATGGTAGAGATGAATTATTGTTGATTTTTTTGTTATTTGGTTTTCAGAAATTCAGCCCTATTATTTTATGACATATAATCTGAACTTCCCACAGAAAAAAAACACATAAACCAAGACAGATTTACTCATTTTATGAAGAGACACCTGATTACTTGTGTATATAATGTGTGTGTCTACATGTTTCTAGCTAAATCTGTTCTTGACTTATGTATTGATCAGTCGCATGGCAGATCCTTTAGTCTTACCCTACCTACCATATTGTTCTCTTCAACATTAACAGTGACCTAGAATATTGACCTGGTCAAAATTTGTCTCTAAAACTATCATATTAACTCTTTGAACACACAGAGTAAAAAATCTAAGGCTGCAGTCCTGTTTGCACTTGCTGATCTACCCTCAGAAGCTCCATATAACAACACTCTGTTCTTCCAAGATGAAGTGAGGCACGCCCTAAGCTATACCACTCTCACCACATGATGAATGTCACGCAGGAAAGTGGCGGCTAAAACTTGAAACATAGTTTGGGTCAATCCTTACACACTAGAGAGAGATTTTGATACCTGCAGTTTATGCACAATAATTGGCACATGCCAAAATACTTAATGAATGAAAAAATAAATAAGTGCGATGTGACTGGGGCCACAACTCAGTCTTGATTAATAGTACTATCTCATTAATAGCACTACCCATTAATTAACTGAGCTGAGGCCCCCCCAGATAACTCATGCCCTGTGCAAGAAACCCAACATGAAAAGATTATACTCAATATGTTAACAGAGGACAAATGCTGGAATCAAATGTTCTAAGAATAGCTGTTTGCTCTACGATAAGTTACCAAATCTGCTCCTTCTTCGAGCCTCTAATCTGTTTTTTGAGGATAAAACTAGAAAAAATTCCTTCTTAGAGGTCCTTTCTCTTGTCCCTATTCTAGGGGACTTTGTAGTCTATCAGTTCCCATCTGCTAAATACCTTCCAGAATTCCTAACTGATCATTCGTCTAGGACCCCCCAGTGGGCTTCCTGGAACTGATATAGATTTATTTTTATATTTTTTCTGTCATTTTGATGGGATTTGAGGAGGGAGGAGAGGAAAGTCGTTTGTTCAGTCAGCCATCTTGATTCAGAGTTGATAACCTTTTATCAGGGCAGGCACAGAGGGACAGAACTCATGCCCCAGATCCTTTAAAAAGTAATTTTGAGAGACATTTAGCATGTTCAGAAGACTAGCAACCTGACCTACATTCTTTCAGTATATTGATTTGCAAAATCCAAGTCTTTCTTTACTTTTATATTTTCTGTGCTTCAGTTCTTTAAGAAGAAAAAAAATAGCAAATAGAGAAAAGAGACTATTAATTGTATCAACTTTTACTCTTAATTCTTCAAGCATGGTAAGCATGGAAAGAATATGAGATAATTTTTTTTCCAAATGCAAATAACAAGAGAATATGTATCAGTGTTGGGATTCCCATCAATTCAATTTTTTTTTTTAATGAACAAGAATATTCTTTTAGGGACACTTTCTTCTCAGTGGGTAATATATTGTTTGGTTATGAATTAGAATCACATGTTCTTGGAAGGAGAAGATAGAACTATACTAACGGTGTATTTTTATGAACTCTGCAGCATGAAGAGTAAAAATGGGCTTTCCTCCAGGGACTTTTAATGCATTGTTATAATATTAAAATGAGATGCAGTATCTTATTGTCATAAAAAGTTTGTTTAATACATAAAACTAATCAACACAATGGATGTAGTTTCTACTCTGAAAGATGACAACATGAGACAAGATATTACTCATTTTTGTTTCAGTAATTAAGAGCAATGGTGGTGGTGGTGGTGGTGGTGGTGGTGGTGTGTGGGCATGTGTACACCCATGTGTGTGTAGCTCCCATGGAAGACTTCATTTGAAACATGTCATTAAGTATTTTCTCACTAAATATGAAGATGCATGGCAGGGAGGTGGCTTGTAGGAATGTACAAGGGCTACTGGAGTAGGAAGAATGAGAAGGGGAGAGAAGGATGAGGGGAAATAGAGGAGGAACTATTATAATGGATTCTGGTTTTTTAAGTGGTAAGTGCCATGGTCTGAGTTCCGTGTATCCTTTTTAAGCACATTTCCTTGACACCCTTTCTCAGCGCCCTTCTGTTCCTAAGCATCTGCTCAGAAATCCTACTACAGTGCTTCCTCTCAGACTTCCCTCCCCAGTGACTACTCCATGTTCTTGACTTTCCCTTCTTCTCTGTCCTCATTAATCTACTGAAATGATTTTTGCTTTCTTTAAAATATACCTCTAATTTCCCCTCTTCCATAAAATTTCCTCTGACTGTTCCTTATGTTAATATCTCCCTTCTCTGATTACTTCAGCACATTAGAGTCTACTTTCCACAATAAAATGAAACATTTTCTGGTAAGGGTAATAGTGGCGAGAGGTAATAGTAACATCATCCAACTTCTGTATAATGCTTTAAAACTTCTATTTTCCTTTCACATTTTTAATTTCATTGAATTTGAGGGAGGTATTATAAGTCCATTTTAATGAGAAGCACCTAGAAAGTGAAAAGTAATAAGAGACTGTCCAAGGTCACTCAACTATTGATTTAAGAACAGAGCTGGGAGAGGAAAGTGGTACCACACTGGGGTTCACAGAAAGCTCTGAAACTTGTACCAGGCAGGCCTTCAGGATTATACAGGGTGAAATGCTTTGGATCTTTGTCCGTATCTGGACTCTGAAACTCACCAGCTGTGTGACTTCGAGCAAACCAGTAGTCCACTTTGACCCCCTTTTTCCATCCCAAGTACTGCTGGTGCTTGTCATAAAAGGAAATGAGATACAAGAACAAAGTTATCTGTTGAAAGTACAGCTCTGTAAAAATACTAACGTGATAGGACTGTTGTGTTTCAAGACTTCAGAAGGCACCATTCACATAGAATGAAATGTTTTAGGGCATAATCACCTTGTATTACATTTCAGTGGTACTCTCCTGGAGTTCTGCAATTCTTGTGGTCCTGCAAATTGTTGTTGTTGTTGTTTAGACTTGCAAAATGGGAAATGGACCTAAGTTGAGAATAACTTGAGAATAAGGTCTTTGAAGTCCACACCTAGGCAGGGGACAAAGTCCTGGTTATCTATTGCTCTGTTATCTATTATTTTGTGGCTTAAAGTGACAAGTTATCTCATGGCTCTTGGAGCTAGTGGACTAGCTGGGGTCTCACTTGGGGGCCCTCCATATGGTTTCAGTCAGAGAACAGCTGAGGTTGGAGTAATCTAAAGGCTCCTTCATTCAGCACCAGGGCTGCTAAGGTGGCCAGAACAGTTTAAGGCTGATTTGTCATTGATCTTTTCAAGTAACCTCTCCAAATGGAGAGCTTGGATTTTCTTCCAGATTACACTCTCAAGGTAGTTAGACTTTTTACTTGGAAGCTGGCTTCCTGCAGAGTAAGTATTCCAATAAATGTGGTGGTGGATGGGAGGACTATGAAGCTTCTTATGACCTAGATTTGGAATCCTAACATTCTGTTAGTCAAGCAAGTCATAAATGCTAACCCAAATTCAAGGAGAGGAGAGGAATAGACTCCATTTCTCAGTGAGTGAATGACAGTATATACACAGAGAGGAGGGATTGATGGTGATAATCATCTTAGAGATGAAGTACCATAGTGAGCTCTGTCTTCTGTCTGCTAGTTTGTTTACTGACCAGTGTCCCAAAGTGTGTATGTTACCACACTACCGATGTCCTATCACTTACTCCAACACCACGCTCATCACTACCCCTTGCCCATTTGTGTTACACACACACACACACACACACAGATTCGTTATCTGCTAATGAATATCTGTCTCATTCATATACTTATCCACCAACCTGAACTTTTTTTTAGATTGAGCTTATTGGCACTGAAGATAACAGTTTAGATTTTAGCACTAAATACATATATAGACTAAAAATCTGTTCCTTGGTTATACTTTCCCTCCTTATGACCAAAATACGCATGTTTGATCACAAGAGAAACTAGAAAAAGAGTTCACACAGCTGGGTCAGTGTGACCACATCTAAGAAATTAGCGTCAAAATGTGTGCATGTGTGTGTATGCATGTATATACAATATGTGTATGTATATCATATCATACATGTGGTGTGTGTGTGTGTGTGTATGTATTCCACACTGTCCAAGGGTAGTAATATGTAAAATAATATCATCTTTATACAGAAAAATAAATCGTAGCATTCTGAGACTATAATTCTCCCCCAGGTCAGTATTAATTTTTATTTGACTTGAGATTAGCAGAAAAATTGCCTTATGGGCTTTACCTCATATGCTTCACTAAAACTATTTTAAATCATTGCCTACTTACTTTAGTGTATTTTTTGTACATCTGATTTTTATAACAAAACAAGTGGGATGCACTTTTATTTTAAATACTAATGGTTATAACCCTAATGAATTCAGGCTGCTTCAGTATTATGTGTTGGTGAAAATGCGGTGACAGCTATGAAGCTGCCAGGCATATCCTGCCAAGAAAATGTACATAAGGAAAGTATACGGAACAACTGTTAGAAAAGCCATAAGAACTCCCCATATCTCCTTAATATGGTATTAAAATGGTTTTAATTGTGTGCACACACCCACAGACCTCCAAGGGTTAACTGCACACAATGTAATGAATTCAATAATGATGAGTTAAAAAAGGTCTAATTAGCAAGTAACCACTTTATTATGAAAGAAAATGGTAATGAATTTAATAGCTCAAAATCATTAACAATATTTAGTTTGCTGGTACTTGTTCTCTATTATCCTCATTAATATGAACATTTAATATGTTTTAAAATGGATTTGTAATACTTTCTATGCCATGAGGTTACACTGACAGAAAGAGTGTAATTATTCTGCTAATTGTTATCACTGTATGTTTGTGCTCCGAATAGAAGTATATTTAGGTGTTAATACCAAAAAAAAAAAGTAATTAAGAAAGGGAAGATTTAAAACCTAATTAAACAAAAACTAAAAAAAAAAAAAAAAAATTTAGTCCACCATAAGAAAAGAATTTCTGAAGCAATTGCTTTGGAAAGTTGTTTTTTTTTCCCCCTATTAATTCGTTGTTGGTTTTGTTGGTGGTGGTGGTGGTGGTTTCCTATTGTGGGTTTCTTGAAGAAGGGAGTAAAGTTATCTAAAACTTGAGATCAAAAGAAAGAAATAGAAGTTCAAGATTAACATTCTACAGAGTGAAGTTAAATCTTTTCAACATGCCCAGCTGCAATGAAATGCAAACTTTCTCTGTCCCGGGCACCCTTTGATGGCCGACAACCAGCATCTCACACGTGGGGCAGTTGGTAGCTTTGCTTGCTCACCTGAATTTACCCTAGGAACCCCTTCCATCTCTTTTGCTCCTAAGAATCCTCACACATACTCTGGTTCCTTTCCCACTGAGTCTCATAATTTTTCTGAGATTTTCCTTTTCAAGCAGCCTTTAGTCCCCAGAGCCACTAGATGCAAAGTTTTGGCCACAAATTTTCATAGATGGAAAATATCACAGCATAAAGAAGACAGATGTCTGAACATCATCTAACATTGTCAAAGGCAAAAGACAAAGATGGAAACCAGCAAGCAAGCAAACAAGCAGGTTTCCCGCTACAAAGAGTCTGAAATCCTTTGTTAAGAGACCAGCCCAATATCCCACTCATAGTTGGTGGTTTTAAGCGCTTATTATGGCCTGCTTGGAAACGGAAGTTTGATAGACTCTTCTGATCATTTTAACCTAATGGATAAACCGAGACCACTGTACTTGATTCAGTACTCCCTTGCAACTTTTAAGATCAAACTGCATTCGAGGTTTCATTGTCCCATCTGGATATACATAGTTTTGATTCTTCTTATCATTCATTCTTTTTGGCCAATATTTATCAAGAAGATACTGTTCCTGTCTCTCTGAACTACTTAATTGTTTTGGGAGTTTTCCTTGGCCTTGTGTTTTACATTGAAGAGCCAGATCTTGTCCCAATGCTCTGGTGATTCTCTGACCAGTGAGAAGTATTCTGGGAGGCCAGGATTAGTGCCTGTACTTACTGTTTCTGCTTCAGTGTCTTGACAGCTTACATCTCCATCCCATTTCATACAGTTTCGTGTTCACCTTTTTGTCTTGGAGGCATCACTAGCAACAGGATATCCCAAAATCATCATCATTCCACTAGGTATAAGGTTTTAAAATCTTAAAATATATAGTAGGTAGGCATTTCATGTATTTGGGCCTATAAAGATAAGCCATAGCAAGAATCACCTCACACAAGTCATTTCATTCCAGGTGAAAGAAACAAAGAGAACTGAAAAAAGGACTCTTAATAAAATGGTGTCTTTTCTGACCTACAAACCTAGACAGAATTAAGATTCATGGACTGCCTGAAGTAGAGTCCCTCATCTCAACAGCTTTACCCAGTTTTCTTTAACTTATTAGAATGACTGATAATCACATTCAACTTGAGGATTCAGCTACCACATTGGTCAAAATAGACACAAAGGAAAATCTTACCTAATAACAATAAGATAGGAATGAAATTACCTAGATGTGTGTAATAATTTTCTGGACCGGTAGCATACATCCAGTTAATTCTCAGTTATTAGCACCAGTATAAGTAATGGGTTGTACATAAAGCATGATCTGATTTGTATAGTTTGAAATGTTTTCCTTTTCCTTTAATCCTTCAATATAGTTTAAGAATCTAAGAAGATAATAAAGACAAACAATGGCTTTGAAAATGCTAAGAAAGTTCCAATATCTTTTTTCTGGATCCCTTAATCCTCCTATTTTACTGTCCTTTCCCCTACCGCCACCAACATGGATAGACTGCTCTTGCTGCCCACCCCTTCTCTAGCATTTTCTATTTCCCCAAACTTTGCTATCAGACCTCTTTATGAAACAGATAGGTAGAAAGATTAAGAGATTTCAAAACACCTTTCTGCATTCTACTTGCAAAATACTTAGAATTGTAATTTCCGGAATCAATTAGTTAATACATACCTATATTTGAATTTGAATGTATTGAATACAGTATCAGGAACATGGGGGCTCCAATAAATAGTTCTTTCGTTCTTCTTCTGTACTGTATTTTGTACAAAGTATGAGCTCTTGTTCCTGCTTTCCAGGAACAACTTTGTCCAATATAGAGCACTTAATCAATAAACAAAGCAAATTGTAATCTCTAGTTGGAGTCACCAGTTACCCTATGAATAAGCTCTTCTCTAGAATGCTACCATTAAGACATCTATACAGAAACATAAAAGGGCAAGCATCCCAAAGAGTTTGGTATAACTATTAAAAAGGGATTCCTTATGCCCTAAGATTAAAAATGTCCAGGTTATCTGACTGCCTTAAGGAATAAACCTCTGCAAACAGGTTTTAATTGTCCAGGACAAGAAATGAAGATAGCCAGCCAGTTTACATCAGTGTAGATAAACACAATAAAGAGTGTAAGACTAAAGTGACAAAAAAAAAAAAAAATCCTGCAAGTGATAATGGTTTTGTCAGTCTGTGGAGTTGGAGGTTTGGTTTTTCACAGTAAGAGCATTAAAGATGCTTTTGCCAGTACACTATTCCACTTTTCTTTAATTCTTACAATAATTGTATATTATCTATTGTGTATACATTGGCTTTGATTGTTAAGAAAAATAGAACTATGTGTACTATTCTATAATCAGATTATTTTATAATAGACCTTGGACATAGTTCTATGCCAATAAATAGAGCTATATCTCATCATTTTAAATGATTGTATAACATTTTATCATATCAAACTTGTATAATGACTGACCAGTTATTTTTATTACAAGACATTAGGGTTTTTTCTCTTTGCCTTCATCTGGGGAGGGGAGTTCATCTTTGTATACTTGCCTGATTTCTTCTTTAATATAAAATTGCTCAAAAAATACATACAAAGAAATACCCAATTTAAAGTACTAAAACGTATTATCAAATGACCTTCTAGAAATATTAAGCCAATATATACTTCTTCCATCAGCCATGTCAATGAGAGTGTCTATTTCTTCATATTTTTATCAACATTGGACAAAGTTTGTATCTTTTCTCCCAGACTAGTAAAAATCAAAATCGAATGTATCATTATGCTTATCATCATTCTCCTTTGGATTTATACTACTATTGGTATAAGCTTCTTTACTTAGCTCATTCCCTCCCCACTCTTTCTTGTTTCTCAAATAAATAATTTTAAGACTGTAACTTTTAAGTACTACTTTCCTACATACTACAAGTTTTTTATGTAGTAAAATTATTGTCTTCATTATAAATGTTTTGGAATTTTTTAAATATATTTTTTACTACACTGATTATTTAGAGAAATGTCTCCACATTCTTACCTAGTGAAACACATGCTGTTTCTTTATTATTTTATTAGAGCAGATTCTAAGTTTTTGGCATTATCAGAAAAGTTATTTTGTACAATCGCACATTTTGACATATCTTGAGGTTTTCTATCTGTTAAAAACTTCTGGCATTTTTTTCTACCTAGTCTATCAGTTGATAATTGAGTTCTGTTAAAATATCCTACTTGGTGGATGTGTGCATTTCTCTTTATAACTCTCTCAGTTTTGGGTACATACAGATTATGGTTGTTATATACTCTTGGTATATATATTCTTTTTTCATCATGTAGCATCCCTTTCCATACCAATTAATGTGGGGCTTTGCTGTAATTTTTATTATTCCGGAATTTATTTTGTCTAAAATTGTCTGAATTTCTATATTAGCTTTTTAAAAAATAGATTACACACCTAATATTTCCTTTGGTTGGATACACTTGGTATATCTTATTGTATATCTTCAATTTTTTTTAGCCTTTCTGCACAGTTTTGCTTTAAGAGTAACACTTATAACAGCATACAGCTAGATTCTTTTAATTCAGCTTGATAGCCTCTGTCTTTCAATAGGTGAGATTAATCCATGTAATAATATTATCCACATTATTACATTAATCCATGTAATAATAATATCCACATAGTAATTATTATGGATATATTTAGATTTATTTTTGCAATCTTATTTTGTCTTTCCCTTTAACATTTTTGTTTTTTGGGTTTTTTTTATTTTCTAGCTTTCCATTTGATCAATTGAAATTCATTATTCCCAGGATCTACTATTTGAAATTTATATATTCTATTACTAGTCCTTTAGTAGCTACTCTTTTTTTTTTTTTTAATTCGACAGAGATAGACAGCCAGCAAGAGAGGGAACACAAGCAGGGGGAGTGGGAGAGGAAGAAGCAGGCTCATAGCGGAGGAGCCTGATGTGGGGCTCGATCCCAGAACGCCGGGATCACGCCCTGAGCCGAAGGCAGACGCTTAACCGCTGTGCCACCCAGGCGCCCCTTTAGTAGCTACTCTTAAATTTTAATCTGAATGCTTAACAAAGATGAAAATCAATTTGTATGACTCTAGTCTTCCTAAACAATAAAAGGGCTTAGAATGTTTTCATTTTTAGCTCCTCTATCCAGTCTTCTGTACTATTAATGTCTTGTGTTTGAATTACCCATTCTTAAATGCTCCCATTGTAAACTTTAGAATATTTATAATTAATTTATTTACTTATCAGGTTGAACCATATGAAATTGCCTTTCTTTTGGACCAAAAAAAAATTCCCAAAGAGCTCATGAAAATATGAGCTATGTTTACTAATGTTTTTGTTCAATATTGTTTTATTTATTTTTTTCTATAATATATACATATAGTTGAAGCACCAAAGAGTCCTATATGGTTTTAACAGCAACAACTAAAAGAAAACAGTTCTTTTACTCAGTCTTTCTCACCTCCTGATTCCCTCTCCCAAGTCAACTATATGCAACAATGTCTTTTCTACTTTTTATCTCCATCTTTCCAATTGAAGTGCATATTTACTTGTTTACTTTCTCTTGATTTATTTTTTTAAAGATTGTATTTATTTATTTATTTATTTATTTATTTGACTGCGAGAGAGAGAGAGAGAGAGAGAGAGAGAGAGAGAGCACACAAGCAGGGGGAGCTGCAGGCAGAAGGAGAGGGAGAAGTAGGTTCTCCACTGAGCAAGGAGCCCAATGAGGGGCTCAATCCCAGGACTCCAGGATTATGAACTGAGCTGAAGGCAGACACTTAACCAACTGAGCCACCCAGGTGCCCCTTTTCTTTCTTGATTTAAAAAAAAAATTAAAGATAATTTATTAAATTATCTATATATATAAATTAAAAAACTTTATTAATTAAATATAAATTAATTATATATTAAATATAAATTTATATATATAATTAAATATAAATTAAAGAATTTCTATTGTGTAAAGTGAGAATTTTGTTCTTTTATATCACTACCTCTTTCCCCCATATAAACCCAACCTAATTTTTAAGATACCATAATATGCAGTGTTCATGCCATTGTGATTTTTATTGTTCACAGCCAAGACATCTAGTATATAATTATATGTTTTCATATATAAGCCCCCCAAATTAATAATTGCATCTTATTTTTGTTTAGTTTTCTGTTCTCCATTTGCCCCCTTTAGACCCTTTCTACCCTTCTTTCTGCCCTTAGAAGCTGACCAATATGGGAAACATCAAAGTTTTGTTTGACTTTGTGTTTCTAATTGTAGTTATAAAATTGGAAGCACTGTCAAGATATTAGGGGGAGGGGAGAAATTGGTCAAAAAATGTATTCCTGCAACTCCCTCTTTACTAACTTTTGCCTAGGGTCGGCTGATCAGTTGGCCAAAGATCACTGCTCTTCTCAAGTCATCTTTTTCCTTAAGCAATTCTCTCCTAGGCTCCACTAGCTCCTTTCTGTCCTATTTCCTTTGAGATTAGGGACAGTGATAGGTCTGCTTTTACTACCTCAGGTCATTACCCTATGCCTTAGCAGTTCTCCTGTACCCTAGCCACACTTTTATAAATGGCCTTTATAATAACCATCCTCCAATTATCCTAATTTGAATATGCTATTTATTTCTTGTTGATACCCTGACTGATACATTGTTTTATTCCCCAAATCCCTGCCAGAAATGTAAAACACCCCACTATAACAGGAAATGCAACTAATTCATTCATTTTCTTATTCTGCAGACACTTTGAGCCTCCAGTCTTTCTGTTCCAATCTCTCTCCTTTTTAATTAACTAAACTTTAAAATGAAGTACCAAAGACAAAGTATGCAAATCATAACTGAATTTTCACAAAGTGAATGTATGTGTGTGACCACCACCCAGATCAAGAAATAAACCATAGTGGCACTCTTTGACTACTGTCTTAGGACTTTGCCCATCATCACTGTCCTCTTGAAGTTAACTACTAAACTGATTTCTATCACCAATGGTGAATTTAGTTATTTTTGAATTTAAGGGAATGAAATCATATAGTATGAACTCCTCTGTGTTTGACATCTTTTATTCAGCATTGTATTAGTGAGATTCATCCATATTGTTGTATGAAGCAATAGTTAATTCATTCTCATAGCTATGTAATATACCATCCTATGACCATGCAGATATTTGTTCAGCATTGATAGATGATTAGATTGTTTCAATTTCTAGATCAATCGATCTATCTATCTACATTGCACATATGTACACTTCATGGTTGGCTGTATAAGTAAAATGGGAATCACTAGGCTATAGGGTACACATATGCTCAGCTTTAACTGCTACTGCCAAAGTCTTCCAAGACAGTTTTAATAATTTATACTCCCAGCAGTGATTTGTGAAACATCAAGTTGCTCCACATCCACATAAACTTTTGTATTGTTAGAGTTTTCCATTTTAGTTATTGTGGAGAATGGTTTTATTTTCATTTTCCTAATGATGAATGAGGTGATGCACCTTTTTATACAATTATTGGTTAAGATATAATCTTTATGAATTTCCTATCCAAACTTTTATCCATATTTTATGGTTTGTATTTTTCTAATTTATTTATAGGAGTTCTTTATGTATCCTGGATATATGTCTTCTGTAGCTTACAAAAGTCATATATATAGAGAGAGAATGTGTATATCTCAAGTGTCTGATCCCACACTGTTCCCCTATATATGCTAAAAATCTCATAATATAATTATTGTTTTTGTTTAGTTAATAGTTCTTTAAAGACATTACTATGTAAAGTTTTATATATACAAATATATACATATATGCATATATATACGTGTATACACACACACACACACACATTTTAAAGGTCTTTTATAATAACTCAGATATTAGCGCTTTTAGGTACTCTTCATTTCTCCCTGCAACCTCGGTTTCCTTTTTGAATTATCTCCCTTCAGCTTCAATTTCTTCTTATTACATTTCTTGAAAGGCAGATCATTTGGAAACAATTCTCTTATTTTTATCTGTCTGCAAACGTCTTTAAGTTTACTCCCAATTTTATTTTATTTTTTTAAAGATTTTATTTATTTACTTGACAGAGATAGAGACAGCCAGTGAGAGAGGGAACACAAGCAGGGGGAGTGTGAGAGGAAGAAGCAGGCTCATAGCGGAGGAGCCTGATGTGGGGCTCGATCCCATAACGCCAGGATCACGCCCTGAGCCGAAGGCAGACGCTTAACCGCAGTGCCACCCAGGCGCCCCATACTCCCAATTTTAAAGCATATCTTTCTATGCCTTCTGTCATCCAGTGTTTCTGAGGAAAATCAACCACCATTCCTATCTTTGTTTCTCTTTATATAAATGTGTCCTTTTTTTTTTTCCTGGCTACTTTCAAGATTTTATCATCATTGAATTTTGGCATTTTGATTCTGATGTGCTTAGGTTTGTTTTTCTCTATATTTTTCCTGCTTAGTGTTCCGTTAAATTTTTGGTCCTGTAGAATGATGTCTTTCATCACTTTTATACAAATTCTGGACTACTTTCTCCTCAAATATTTCTTCTGTCATATTCTCTTCTCTATTTCTGGAACTCCAATTACATGTGTGTTTGACCTTTTAATACTTTCCCACAGATGTCAGATTCTCTGTTCCATTGATTTCACCCTTTTGTATAATTTCTTGCTAAACTGTCTTCAAGTTTATTGATCTTTCATTTGATATATTCCTTTTTGTGCCCTGTTCTCTGTCTAGGCTGCAGTCAACTCTATCAGATAAATTCTATATGTCTGATATGTGGATTTTTATTTCTAGAATTTACATGTGGTTAATTTTATAGTTTCTCTTTCTCTGATAAAATCATTCATCTATTCACACAGGTATTCACCTTTCCACTGGAGTCTTTCACTTTTTTATCACCATTATTTCAAAGTCTCTCTCTGATCATTAAAACCTTTAGGTCTGATTCTGTTTTCTGTTCCATCTCTTGACTAGGGTCTCATTATTATGCTTCTTCATGCTTTCATAAGTACAGATTATATGCTAAACATTTTGTGTAACAGAAAAATAGAGTTTGAAATAAGTAACATTGTTCTCCAGAAAAGGGCACACATCTCTTTCCATTAGGCCACGACTGTAAGAAGCTGGATAAATTTTATTTGTCGTTAATATGAATCTGGGTCTTGATGCAGGTTTACTTAAATTAGTTTCATTATTGACTTCTTATGAGTTGAGGGCAGAAAAAGGACATTCCCTTCAACAGAGCTTGGAATCTACACACCTGTAAAATTCTGGAGATCTTTTATGCTTTATAACCAAGCTTCCAACTTTTTCATTTTATGAAAGTTTTCTCTGTTTTACTTTCTGATGTCATTATTTCAGATTACTAGGGAGTTTTTTCTGCTTTCTGTTCCCTCTAGCCCATCTTTCTGTGCCTCAGGAGATCAATTTTTGCTCTGCTCCCTGCTCTGAGCCTTCAGAGAGCCAGCACAGTGCAATCAGTAACAGCCCAGTGTGCCTCAGTAAGATTTCTCATGACTCTCCTCTCCCATCTTTAACTTTTATAGGGCGTCTGCAGTCCACTCAGTGTGGGTTTATAGGGCCCTGGAAAGATGTCTTTCAGTTCTCCCTCATCCACAAGAAGATGCTTGACACTAGGGAAATGGCCCCATCCACCTCAGTTCAATTTTTCTTATCAATCTTGTACTGCCTGAGATTTGATTGTACTATTCCTTTGCATTCTGAAAAGATGTATGGGAAAGAGCTAGTGATGGTTCATTTTTTTTAAAGGATTAATTTATTTGAGAGAGAGAGAGAGAGCAGGCATGAGCAAGGGGAGGGGCAGAGGGAGAGGCAGGCTCTCCGCTGAGCAGGAGCCTGATGTGAGGCTGGATGCCAGGACCTTGGGATCATGACCTGAGCCTAAGACAGACACTTAACCAACTGAGCCACTCAGGCGCCCCCTGATGGTTCATTTTTATGCACTAACTTGACTGGGACACACGGTGCCCCGATATTTTTTTAAACATTATTCTGGCTGTGTCTGGGAGGGTGTTTCTCACTGATTTGAATAGGTGGATTGAGTAAAGCAGATTGCCTTCCTCAATGTGGGTAGGTATCATCCAATGTGTTGAATGTCTGATAAAATAAAAGGTAGTGTAAGGGAGAATTTGTTCTCTCTGATTATTTGATATCATTCTTCTCCTGCCCTTACGCTAGGTCTTGCATCATTGGCACTCCTGGTTCTCAGGTCTTCAGACTTTGACTGGAATTTGCACTGTCAGCTCAGTGGTTCTCAGGCCTACAGACTTAGAGTGAAACTGCACCACCAGCTTTCCTGGGTCTCCAGTTTATAGAGAGCAGATCATGGTACTACCCAGCCTTCATAATCACATGAACCAATTCCTTATAATAAATTATATATATTTTCCCTATTCTCTTTCCTAGGAGAACCCTGATTTTATCAATGGATGCAGACTTACTCTTTAGTGGGGCTTCTCAGTATCCTAACCCAATTTTTATCTCACAGTAAAAGGGTGACTTAAAATCTCCATTCTCCCTTTCAGCTGTTTTCTGTTTGGCTTCTTAGCCTTTTAATGTTGGCAACTTAAGAACAGACAAATGCCTTGAAGTGGAATGTGGATCAAATATTAGGCCCACTTCCAGGCCTTCCTATTATTTTTGCTTTAGTTCCTTTATTTAAGGAAATACATTCTATAATAGTTTCCTGAGACTACAACTTATGAAATTATATATATATATATATATATAATATTATATTATTATATATGTTATACATGTGTGTTTAATATAATATTATATTATAATTTGGGGAAAATGGTCTTTTGGGTATCTAGAAATGTCTTCATTTTACCATCACGGTTGTTTTTGAATTATTAATTTATAGGTGGGAAATCTGCTTCCCTCTTAATTTCTTCATTGTTTCCTAGCTTCCAGGTTTGCTTTTGAGAAGACAGGCTTCATTCTGATTCGTTATCTTTTAAAAAATTTTTTTTAATTTAAATTCAATTTAATTAACATATACTATATCATTAATTTCAGAGGTAGAATTTAGTGATTCATCAGTTGCATACAACACCCAGTGCTCATTACTTCAGATGCCCTCCTTAATGCCCATCACCCAATTACCCCATCCCCCCACCCCTCTCCCCTCCAGCAACCCTCAGTTTGTTTCCTAGAGTTAAGAGTCTCTATGGGGGATGCCTGGGTGGCTCAGTTGGTTGGGCACCTGCCTTCGGCTTGGGTCATGGACCCTGGGTTCAAGCCCCATGTCAGGCTCCTTGCTCAGCAGGAAGCCTGCTTCTCCTTCTCCCCACTGCTTGTGCTCGCTCTCACTCTCTCTCTCTCTCTCAAATAAATAAATAAAATCTTAAAAAAAAAAAGTCTCTTATGGTGTGCCTTCCTCTCTGTTTTCATCTTATTTTATATTTCCTTCCCTTCCCCTGTGTTCATCTGTTTTGTTTCTTAAATTTCACATATGAGTGAAATCATGCAGTATTTGTCTTTCTCTAACTGATTTCAGTTAGTATAATACCCTCCAGTTCCATCCATGTCATTGCAAATGGCAAAATTTCATTCTTTTTGATGGCTCAGTGATATTCCATTATATATATACCACATCACCTTTATCTATTCATCTGTTGATGGACATCTGGCTTCTTTCCATATTTTGGCTATTGTGGACATTGCTGCTATAACCGTTGGGGTGCATGTGGCCCTTCGAATCACCATATTTGCATCCTTTGGATAAATACATAGCATTGCAATTGCTGGGTCATACTGATTCCTCATCTTACGTCATACACTTTGTTTTCTGAAAGCTTTTTGAATTTTCTGTTTATCTTTATTGATCTGAAATGTCATGGTGATGGGCCCTGGTGTGATGAGATTTTAACTGATAAATTTTGGGGATATTCTGTGGAGACTAAATCTGGAACCTCCCGATCTTCAGCTCTGGAAGATTTTCTTACTAATGTTTTGATAATGTCCTCTTCAACATTTCTCTTTTCCGTCTGGGGTCTCAATCATTTGGATTTGGCCCTCTTAGATTTTCTTACCTATTTTCTCATGTCCTTGCCTATTTTCTCATGTCCTTGCCATGTTTTCTTTATTTAATTTCTTCTGGGAAGTTTATTTTTTCTTCTCTTTTACTTTTTTTAAAAATTTCAGCTAACATATTTTTACTTTCCAGCATCTATTTCTTCTCAGAATGTTTGTTCTTTAAAGTAGTTTCTTCTCCTGTCTCAGAGGACATTGATTACTGTTTGTTTTTTTTTAAGAAGTTTCTTCTAATATCTATATTGTCTTTGTTTTCTTTAAGTTTTTCTGTGTTTTGTTTTGATTATTTCTTTTAGTCTCTTTCATTCATGCTTTCTTCAGACATCTATGATTGATCTTAAACTAAGCATTCATTTAGAGGAGAATTCTAAAAAAGTGATAGAAATCCTGTGGGTTTCACTCTAGATGAAACAGTAGCCAACCTGTGATTTCATTCAGGGACCACAAAATGTCATTATCCTTAGATCTTTTCTCATAAGACATTAAGTTTTCTCAGAGAAGACTCTTTCAAGCAGGTGAAGGGGGTTAAGTGTCTCACTATTCTCAATGTTTATAATATAATATATAATATAATATAATATAATATAATATAATATAATATAAATAATATATTTGTGTGTGTGTATGTGTAGTTTCTCTAGCATTTTTTTGTTTGGAGGGGTTCTTTCACTTTATATCTGCCTGTCAAATTTCTTAGAATTTTTACTATTTATTTTTACTCCTATTTCTTGGATAAAGCCATTTCATGTTTATGTCTAATTTGTGAATGAATCTATTATTCCTGCATATCATTTTCTCTCATCATTTTGATCTTTTTCTTCGACATTTAAGAACAGTTTTATCTTAAAGTCATTAACCTTCTGTATATATTGATAGTTCCTTTCAATTTAATTTTTATTCTTCTTTGATTATGGTATATTTTGAAGTAAATAGATGTGGCTTTTTTGTCTTTTCAGACATTTCAGTGTTATTCTTTATAATTTATGACCTTGACATCATGTTAAAAATTATCTCATCCATATCATATATGTGAAAATGCCTTTCTGTATTTCCTCCTAGCAATTTTATTATTTTATTTCCTTAATGTATATGTTTACCTTTTTTTTTGTTGGAACTTACGTATCTAATTTTATTTATTCTTACCCCCCAAATTAGCAACAATGTCAATCAAATTAATTAAATAATCCATCTTTTCCCCAGTGATTTGAAAAGTTACCTTTATTTTGTCATTAATTGACATGGATTTTATTTCACTGTTTTCATTCTCTGTTCATGGTCCGGTATCATACTGTTTTAATTATTGTGGTTTTGTAATACATTTTTATATTCTTCCTCTTTTTCAGCAGTTTTACTTCTTATCTATTTTTATGCCAGATGAATTTTTAAAAAAAAATAACTCAAGTTTGATTTGAAATGTACTATATTTAAAGGCAGATTAGAGAATTGATATCTTAATAGAACCCATCATATTAGTCCTTTTTATGTTTTTTAATGTTACCGTGCTCTTATTAATAGCTTTTTGGTATATTCAATAATTTATTCAAGACAGAGGACTGTTTGCCTTGCAGAATGTGATTTATTAGACTTGTAAAATGAGCTACTATCATGGGAATAAAAGATGCCAAATATCAAGCCCAACTTAAAAGAGTAACTTTTCACAAATCTTACATGTAGGCACATGTTGAAACCATAGAGATCCTAAAATGGGTATGCTTCTCTTCTGATGGCAACATCATTCACAACCTGTGTTGGCTCATTCCTCCTATCATCACCATAACAACCCACAACTCATACTAAGCAGTGGAAAGCATTACCAGGAGAGATGGGAGCCAAACATGTGCCCCTTATGTACAGATGCTTTTCCTTGGAGGAATAATCTTTTGATTTTTGGCTTACCCTTAAGGAATCTTGTTATACTGTGATATCCAAATACTTCTAGTCAGAACTTGAAATTTTTTACTTGAATTAGAGGCAGAGACAAAGCTGTGTATCAAGAATGCTACTCAGACTTCTAACTAGAACTCCCCCAATTGACCATCAGTACATATAGAAAATACCAAGTCTACATAGACCTTTCTTTCTTTCTTTTTTTCATAGACTCTAATTTTTAGAGCAGTTTTAGGTTCATAGAAAAATTGTGAGGAAGGTACAGAGATTTCCCATTATCCCCCCTCCCCTCATACATGCAAGGCCTCTCCTATCATCAACCACCAGAATGGTACATGTGTTGCGATTGATGAACCTACATTGACACATCATTATCACCCCAAGTCCGGAGTTTACATTAGCATTCACTCTTGGTGTTGGACATCCTATGGGTTTTGACAAAGCTATAGCGACATGGATCTCACAGTATAATATCATATAGAATAGTTTCACTGCCCTGGAAAACTTCTGTGCTCTGCATAGACCTTTCTTGGTAAATACTGAGCAGATTTTAAGTTCCAACTCCGATATACTCCAATCACATAACAAGAAAATCAAATGTTTGAAACAAAGAGGGAATATAGGTTATCAGTCAGGAACATACTAACTATAACAGATATCTGTTCAAAGAGCAGAAACTCCTACTCAAGGAGCAAAAGGAGAGAGGGACCCAGGGCCAACAGGAGAGAGGAGAGATATGTGTCGTAAGAATTGGCCTCAGAGCTGAGTACCAATGGTGCTCAGCTCAGTTCTTTGTATGTATTCATCCTTTTAAGCCTCTTCAGACACTCTGCAGAATACCTCCATATATTCTAATTGTGGAATTCCACTCCAGATTCCTTAAAATGAAATAGAACTGATCATACCTCTTCTGCTGCCTACTGACAAACATAACGCACAGCTGTATGTCTCAGACTGTGTAAGCGTGGTGCAGGATTCTGGCTTGCAAAGGTTATTTTATTTAAATTCCCTTTTCACCAAATTCTTTTAAAAGAAAGTATTTAGATGGAGTTTTTGTTGTTGTATTTTGTTGTTTTTTTTTTTTTTTTTCTGCTTTCTTTATTTTTCAGCAGAGCTGTTGCATAACACAATTGGTTTTGCATGCTTTATGGGAAAGCAGGCCACCTTCCTTCATAAAGGGTGAGGGCACTGATGTGCCTTCCAATCACTTGATTCTATTGTTCTAAGCAGTCCTTTCAATGTTTTTGGCAGGCTCGGGCTTCTGTGCTACCATGGCCTTATTTTATTATTGTTTGGAGGGGAGTGCAGTGTGATTATCCATTCTTCCTTCAGGCAGAGCAAGCCATCTGGAATGTTTATTAAGCCCGCCGGCTGATCAGGAGGCTAGAACTCTAGTGATATACATGAACGTGGGTTGTGCTACATCATCACGCCTTTGTTCGTCCGATGATGTAGCATGCAGAGAGGGCCCTGCTAATGGATTTAGAGCACTTCACAGTGGAGGTGCCACAGGCTGAATGGGGGAAGAGATATTTTTGGCCTCTGGGTAATTGACTGGAGGATGGTAGAAAAAATGTTTAATGTAAAGCAAGAAGGCTTCAAAACTTCTAAATGTTTAATTTGGGGTAGTAGAAGGGCAGGTGATCAGCAAGAGGTTTGAGGAGCGGCCTTTGAAGCCCACATCTTTGTGATGAGGTCATGCCCCCCTAAGCCTGTCTGTCGCTCTGTGTAAAAAGATCAGTCGAGCTTGTCCAGAAATAAAATGCTACTATTCTAATTTTAAAATTTAGGCATTTCCCAGCCTACACTAAGCAGTACTTATATTTCTTTCCTTTTATTAGTGTCACTGCGAAGAAAGAGGAACATTCTTCCTTTGCTATAAATTTTGGTCTGTAATTGTTGAACATATTTTTTGCAGGAAGGCAAAGTTTGTCTCTTCATGCTTTCGCTGTTTGTAAAATGAGTGTTTGTGGAGCTGGGAAGAATAATTTATAATGAGAGTTTGGGTTTTTTTTTTTTTTTCAATTTAATTTGGATTTTACACTGAGTCAACTTTTCAGTCAATTATAGAACTATGATTAGTTACCAGTCACTTAAATAAGCACCTTTTAAAAATAGACCTATAAAAATGATACAGGAACTAATCACTGATGTGAGCAAATCTTATGCAGGGCCACCCGAAGCGTAATAGGAGGAAAGAAAAGATGGTTGAAGAAATAAAACCTGTGTTTGGCTAAATCACAAGATATGTTCATTACCCAACCTGCTGAATAAATCTGCCCTGGGCCGGTTTATGTCGGTGCCCAGGATATGCTAGCAATGGAGCCTTTACTAAATCCTGGATGACAGAAATGAGTAATTTACCTTTATATGAAGATGAATGTAGCAGGTTGAGGAGCTCTGTGTAAAACATCTTGTCTGATTTTACAGTTTGTGTCTATTAATCTAGATATAGGTAAATATATATGTTTAAAGTTGGACATATTGACAGATGTGGTTATATATATTGCATATATATGTGTATGTATATCTGTAGGTACACATACACCTAGAAGAATATATGTATATAACATGTATATAGTTAGAGAGACATTCATCTCCCTATATTTTTCTCCACAGTCAAATTAGGGACATCTAATCTACTCCACCAGAAGTCAGAGCCATACTGATATTACTGAGGGAGCTAATCCTATCAGACACATATATCAGTTGTCTATTGTTACGATAATGATGCACAGTAACTATCACTCCCCTGAATACGGTAGCCGTTTATTATTGTGTATGAGGCTTATGAGGCTATGGATTCACTGGGAAGTACTGGTCCAGTAGGGCTCACACATGTATCTGAGATCAGCTGCAGGTCAGCCAGGTGGCTTTGCAGTTGTCGCTGTTTCTGTCACACGTCTGGAGCCTCAGCTGGGAAAACTTGGCTGCCTTTCTCTGCCTCTGGTCTCTTTTCCTCTAGCAGGCTAGATTGGGCTTGTTTTATACCAAGAGACAGCAGGGCTTCCTGGGGTCTAGATTTTGAGTTGGCGTGCTGTCGCTCTTACCATTTTCTATTGGTCAAATCAAGTCACAAAGCCAGCCCAGACTCAGGGAATAGACACCACTTGATGATGGGAAGAGATGAAAAGTCACGTTACAAAGGGTGTGGAGGTAAGAGGGCTGGAGATCGCCCCTGCCTCACTGAACTTAGTTTGTGGAAATCAGGACGAGAATGCTTGCTTTCAGTTCTGTCACCATTTCTAACACACTTTGCTGTTACTTCAAAAATTAAACAATGATATACAAATTTTTGTCCCTGAACCCCAGTAAACCACCTACAAAGTGCAGGTATCGATGTTCTCAACACAAGACCCAATGTATATAATGACTGTTGACCATAATCTTGGTCCTCTCTATACCAGGTAGAAACTGAAGATTCACAGGTTGAAATTATTTTGTATGCTATGCCCAGAAAGTCTAGAAAATGTCATAAGTTCAGTTCTCATCTTAAGACTTTCTTAAACTAATTAAGCTTCTACTTAAAACTCTGAAGAATAATATTTTGATTTCACTTATAACCTCTCTCTGCCCTGTTGTCCTCATCTATAAATATTAGTGCATCTGACTGTGTGATTCCAAGGAATTAAGCCTTCTTCCACTAAAATTCCATTATTTAATTTGTTATTAGCGGTCCTCTTCTAGATTTTTTCCTGGCCTCTCTAACCAAGCCCAGCAATCTTCCTCCTCCATGCAGTGTGTGGAAAAGCACTGATTAAAAATATTAGCCCAGTAAAAACAAACAAACAAACAACCTCAGAGTGGGTTGTTAAGTATTGAAATTTGGTTTTATCTGTGCCTTTATATTTGAATTGACTACAGCTCACCAAGTTATCCAATTAACGTGTGAACCGGTCTATCTGTTTCATACTCAGGGGTAAAGCTCAGCCAACTTTCAGTTTATTTAGACTGGGGAAAAAAAAAGCCTGTTTAATTTCAGTTTAATTTTCTGGAGAAGTTCTGATATGGTCTACATACCCCTTGCTTCTCCAAACCTTTTGCTTTTGACTTTCTTTTTCTTTGCGTACTAGATGTCAAGTATTTATTCAGTGCTTTGATATTCGTGTACTGAGCCAGGTGGACAAAAATCCAACAATTTACACAAGAGAGTCTGGGGAGCAGCGGGACCTGATTGATGGATGGGTGGATAGACAGACAGGCAGACTTGGGTAAAGTTCCATGTAGAAGCTAAATCAGAGAGAGAAATAATGGGACCAGTAAAACCGAGTATTATAAGCAAAGGTCAAGTCTGCCAACCAGGCAGGCCTGATAACAGAGTTAACAGTGATCCTGGGTATATCCTGATAGTAGCTGTCAGGTTTAGTGTGCTCCAGCCACTCTATTAGCTTCTTGGGGCACAAGGACAAGGAGGTTATAATTTCCCAATGGAAAATACTCCAAAATTAAAAGGTATAACACTTATGGCTTCAGTCAACCTTACTGTGGTATCCTACTCTCTCCTCTAATCCAAACAAACCTACGAGAAGGGGCTAGTTTGCTCCTGACTCTGTGAGTGTGAAGATGGAACTCACTGTTCCATCCAATTCCTCTGGCTTCACAGGCAAGCATACCTGAGCGCCAGATACACCGGCATCATGCCATAGCTCTGACTCTCGCTCCGTTGACAAGATGGCAAGGTGGTTTCTACTTCAGCTGTAGTGTGAGTGAAGGGAATAAGGCTTGGGCTTGAAGCACGACTTCTTGGGACACTATCAGAGTCTAAGCTCTGTGGGGTCTCAGCTGAGACCATTATTGTTAGGAAATAGAGAATAGATCAGTGGAAGAGGAAAGTCACTCTGGAGTTGGGATGCATTTGGGAAAGAGGGAGTCTGTAAGTCTGTTTCGCTGCAGAAACCAGGTTGGATATTGGGGTATCAAGATTTGAGTAATAGTGTTAATGAGACAGTATTTATATTCTGCAGCTTTTAAACCCTGAGACTTTTGCGTGATCTGAATTTCAATCTTACTTGATTCTGTGAGGTACTATCACTTTCATTTTACTAGTGAAGAAACAGAGGCACAGAGAGCTTGGGTGATTTGCCCAAGCCACGTGGTTGAGATTTGAGGCCAGTTTTTTTGTGATTCTGAAGGCTGAACACTGCTGCTGTGCAGAGCCAGAGACTCTTCCCCCTGCTTTGGGGTATTTGCGTTGAGTTCTGAGTCGTTCTGCTAGAGTCCGTTCTGGTGTTCTCTCCACCACTGTGTGTCTCTGTGTGTGTAGCATTAATTCACTTATATTTTTAACCTTGATAGCCAAAATACATTAGCAGTTGAATTAGGACCAATGTCTGAACCTTTGCTTCCTAGTTTGTAGAAAGCAAATATTGGTCTTCATAATCTATGAGGTCATTTCTTACATTTTTTACCCTATAAACATTCTTGATTCTTCTATTGTTAGTGAAACCAGCCACTTATCCTTAATATTTAACTTTCATTTCTGCAAGCCCTAAAGCATCTATCCAGAGCCACCATCAGAAGGCTCTCTCTAGGACTACAGCCTGGAAGATGTGTCTCCCCTCATCCTATCCTACCTGAGAACCTATTATTGACCAAACATAGTGTTAAATACACAAAGCACATTCCTGTTGTAAAAGAAGTTATGGATCTTACTAGATACACAGCAGTGCAAGTAACAGTGGGTTTGATTGAATGTTCATGTGACCCACTGTTGAAATAAAAACTATTCTGAGACGGAAGGTCTTTAGAATCTAGAATAGTAATCAAAAGCTTCAAGGTGGTTGGGAGGGAGTAGACTTAAGTGAATCCTGAAGGATGGTTTGGTAATGAAGGGAAGATCATTGTGTGGGATTTTCTAACCAGGATAACAATTCTGGCAGATTTAAGAAAGATGACAATTAGAAACCCTGACGGATAGTGGTATATATTAAACAGAGGGTCCCTAAGCCAGTGTACTTCTTGGAGAATAGACATAGAATAAGGAGTAAGAAGATGTTCCTGGCAGGCAGGTTTTACATGTCTACATTAGTATTCTATTCACAAGGAAAAGCTATACAGCCTATGGAAGGAAAGGGATTGCTTGCTATCTTCCAGAACATGATGGGTTTGTATGGAATCCAACAATGAATTTTCTAACATCTCCATAGTGGGCAAGCAAAGATCAGGTGAGAAAATGCGTGGTAGGAGAGAAGCCCTGAAAGGTGGAGCCATGATTCATGTGGGACCCATTACTTCATTAGTTCAGAACATACTACATTGATATTTTTGTGTCAAAGGGTCCAGAATTTAAGAAGAAATAGTACTGACTAGCTGCCTAGTTAATTAGGGACCTTGTAGCTTTGTAAGTCTCCGTTACTACAGCAAGGAGTAGGTTCTACTTTTTAAAAGGCAGATCTGCAGGCTAGAAGTTGCAGGATGGTCGAAGCACCAGACAGAGTCTTATATCCTACCCTACAAGAGAGGAAGTTGAGCGTTTGTTTCCCTAACATTTCGCTGTTTCCCACTCCCTTTTATTCGTACCCTTCCCTTCAACACTTCCTACGCATTTCTGCTGTATACATGTGGAGCTGCATTGAACAATTAGGAGAGACTGACTTTTTTAGGAGAGATAAATTGCCAGACAGTATTAGGTTTCTCCTGCTAATTCCTACAGGTAAGAAAGATTTGGTGGAAGAGCCCATGTTCTATTTCAAGGGCTGATGGATAAATAATATTGATCTGAGTTTGATTGAGGCAATGGGGCATCCACTTGCTGGTTAGATTAACCCCAGGTGCACAGTCCCTCTATCTATAGGATTTAACCCAGATCATGTTTCCTATATAAAGGCAGCAGTTAAGTAAAGAATTAGTGAGATTTAATAATTCATAACCTCTTCACTAGAAATTATGAAGTTTCCTCTGGCTTGAGAGAGTGTTTGTTAAGATTGGAAAAATCACTTTTGAAGCATTTCTAAACAGTTGCATTGGAAATGCCCCTGTAACAGACAAGGCCATCTCTTTTAATCTACATGAATGTACCACAAAGCAAAGGAATTGTATAGAAGGGCTTTTTCACCCAGGGAGGAAATTTGGGACTACAAGACACTGATATATTGGACATCCTGCAGAACTATCCTGTATTTTCCTGTACTGGCCCGTATCCCGCATCTGGTAATTTATGTACTATCCTGAAGTTGACAAATCTATCTCCTTAAAAATATAAATAAATAAAATAACTAAAGAAGTTGAGCTCGGATAAAAGCAGGATCTGGACTGAATTCGACCTACTAGAAACATGATAGGGTATGATGGTATTCCTATGGTGGCAGGGCTAAGATAAGTAATGTTGCTGACTATCTGACCAAAGTATGTCAGTCTGAATTGTTTTCAAGTATCCAAAAGCCATCAGTCCTCAGCCAGATTGAGAATGTGCCTGTAGTTGGGGATCATTCTGAGCTTCTCAAGGAGCAAGCCCAGATGACTGAGTAAGCCTGAGAATCAAATTGCAGTGAGAAGGCAACTTCTGCTAAGGAATGGAACCGTGGTCAGGATGGAGAGCTCGAGGCTGGCCTGTCTTGCCGTCGGTGGGTATCCACGGCACCAACAGTTCTGCCTCCTCTTCAGACCAACCACAAAGCTGAGATAAAGCACAACAAAACCAAATAGCGTTTCTATTCCCTTTACAGGCAAATAAAATCCAAAAGATACGGATCTTTGAACGGATTCTGTAGTCATAAATAGACTTCAGGGTGAGCTGCCTATATTTCTTCATTATTGAATCCAATCTGCTGTGAAAAATTTTCACTGTCTCCAAGTCATCATGAAAACATTCTCAGCTAATTGAGACATTCCCAAACAATTAAGATAACCAGATGCGTCTATTATTTGTAATTACCTGAACATGCATTCCTTTCTTGGAGAATAGTTCCATTTTTTGAGCCTTTTGAACTACTCCAGATAATGAAAATGAAGATTACTGTGTGTGCATTTTTCACTCGGCCTAATTTTGACGTAGAATTACCTCTTTCCAAAATTAAGCAGGAAAACTGGAAACATGTGTGCGAAAAAGAACTTTTTCATTTTGCCTTGTGCCGAAATAATGCTCCTCTCCCTATATAAATCACATTTCTGACAATTTCTAAGACTTAAGTTAATGCAGATTTAAATGTAAAAGATGGAATCCAAAAGTTAAGGGAAAAAATAAACAATTGATAATTACCACTCATGACCTGCCACATTTAATCTTCTAGATTCATGATGGGTCTGTAGCATTGTTTACGGTTCTTGGCGTGTAGACGGAGAGGGTTTCAGAAAGTGCTAACTACCGCCATGACTACTCCACTTGCTGCTGATACCTCTGCTACTGTCCCTGCTCTCCGGATAAGAATACGCAATTCCTGCAAATGAAGATCTCCATCAGTGAGTTGGGGTGTTGTTAGAACATTTTGTTACTGAGTTGTCTAATTATACAAAAAATTGATCAGAATAAGTCACCACTTGCATCCAATAATAATCCTACTGTATTTTCACTTTTCCAGCGGTGCAAGTCCTTATAAAATTTCAAGATACAATTCAAATTCTACCTGTGTCCTGTCTCAACATTATAGCATTAGTCTTCACTATTTATTTATAAATTACTTTAATATCTCCTTTTAACTTTTTTTCTATAATTGCCTCGAGCAATTATTTAGCTTGCATTATAATTTGAATTTTTGTATGCCCAATCTGAAGGCAAGGCTTGCCTATCCTTGTTTTCATTTTTTACCTGCTACTTTAGCCTTTGCGCATGGTAGGTGCTCAATAAATATTTGATTTACTTTTATTTGAAAAGGTCTTATGCCTTTCTGATATATTCATTCCCTCCGGCAAATACAGTCTTTCGGTGTTAAACAATTTTGGATTCTCGGGTATTGGAGCATTTTAATCCGCCTATAAGATAAATGAAACTCTTTTTCTCTTGCCCTGGGCGGTGGAGATGGTATCACTCTAAGTCACTCCATGAAGGCAAAGTTTCCTACTTAGAAGATCAACACCAGAAAAATGTCTCTGGAGGTGGACAGTGACATCAGGGGATGTAAACTGGGAGAAAGGAACAGACCAAAAAAATGGAGAGTTGGGGAGGAGGAAAAGGAGGGGAGTAGAGGAGGAGGAGTTACAGCAAAAGGAAAGAGAAGGAGGAAAGGAGTGGGGAGGATTAGAAAAGCAATTGTTTTACCTATAAATCACATTTGTTTATAGTGAATATTAATATAATGTTACAAATGGAGGATGAGTGATACTCATGCAGCAGTTACTAAAAATTTTCCACTTTGGATGAGTTCTTCTGAGCTAGTGTAGAATGCTTTTCAATCTTATGCAATAGTGACATTTTATCCTCATGATTAAGAGTAGCTTCATGAAATTCCTGGACCTATCATACAATTATCATCAGAGAAGAAGGACTACTGGCCAACTCTTACAAAACCAAACTCATTATTTTTGTTGACTGTCCCTCTGTATTTTCCTGGCTCAAACATGAGACATTTTGTTGTTTTGAGACAAGAATAGAAATCACAACCATGCATCTCTCGCTGCAAATCCATGTTCTGCTACATAATAATTTTATGACTTTGGACGAGTCATTTTTTCTCTTGGAATATATTTTTCTATTTTTAAAGTGAGAAGAATAATGCTAATTATGTATATATGATAGGTATTCCATCAATGTTAATTTTACTATTAAAATCTTTATCCATTAAAAAAAATCTCAGGTAGCACTTGAATAAGGTAAACTTTTGGAGGGGAAAAAATTATAAGCTTTCATTGTTGTCTTAAATTGCTTTTTTATTATGTTGCACCAAATGCACAGTACTTAAGTACGTGCAAACAAGCTTATAACTCATATATTATAAAAAATCTAAACAAAGCTTCATATTGTATATGTTAAATTAATTAAACAAGGAGGCTATTAGATTGAAGTTACTCTAATGCCATGGAGGTCTAAGTAAGCAAAACAAAATCCAAGCCTATAAATGCTTCAAGGTGATGAAATCAAAATGCTAAATACAACCAATCAGGAGCAGCCAACTAGTCTTTAAGCTGTAGCCAATAAGGCAATTTCCTTTTTTTTTTTTTTTTTTTTTTTTTTTTTTTTTTTTTCTCCCTTTCCCCATTAAAGTCTTTCCCCTAACTCCTATCAGTGGAGCACTTCTAACCATTTCTGGCTTGGCACTGCCCAACTGGAGTGGACAAATGCTCAAATAAATCCTTAAACATTCTAATATGCCTCAGTTTATCTTTAAATAAATATGAACAAAAAAATGTAGCCAAAACTATTCAAAATGATTTAGTGTGGCAGGTGATGTTATGATGTTTTGCTGAACTAAATGATCTGTGTATGTTTAATAGTAAAAAAAAAAACCAAACAAAAAAACACAAATAGGCATTTGATTCATTTTCTGTTGATTTGTATATTTGTAATGTTGAACCTGATGGACCATACCTTAAATCATATGCATCACTATTGTTACTTTTCCTTGTTAAATAATATCTAATTTAGACCACAATCCATTGTTTTAATGGACATTTAGCAGTCCACTCAAAAATTAATACTAAAAAATTATACAATGTAATTTAATGGCAAATTCTTTTTTTCTTTTTTCAACTTTTTATTTAAATTCCAATTAGTTAAGTGCACCTGGGTGGCTCAGTCCATGGAGCATCTGAGTCTTGGTTTCCCCTCTAGACATGACCTCGGGGTTGTGGGATCCAGCCCTGTGAGGGGCTCTGGGCTCGGGGAAGAGTCGGCTTCAGATTCTCTCTCCATCTCCCTCCCTACCCCTCCTAGATTGTGTGCATGTTCTCCCTCTCAAAATGAATAAATAAAATCTAAGTAAATAAATAAATTCCAGTTAGTTAACGTGCAGTGTAATATTAGTTTCAGGTGTAGAATTTAGTGATTCAACACTCCCATACAACACCCAGCGCTCTCCTCATTACCCAGCACCCATTTAGCCCATCCCCCACTCACCTCCCCTCTAGCGACCCTCAGTTTGTTCTCTGTATTTAAGAGTCTGTTTTCTGTTTGCCTCTCTTTTTTCCCCCTATGTTCATCTGTTTTTTTCTTAAATTCCACATATGAGTGAAATCATATGGTATTTGTCTTTCTCTGACTGACTTATTTCACTTAGCATAATCTCCAGCTTATCTGATGAAGAGTTAGTATCCAAAATATATAAAGAACTTATAAAACTCAACACCTAAAAGACAGATAATCCAGTTAAAAAATGGGTAGATGACATGAATAAATGTTTTTCCATAGACATGCAGATGGCTAGCAAACACATGAAAAGATGCTCAACATCACTCATCATCAGGGAAATACAAACCAAAATTACAACGAGATATCACTTCACAGCTGTCGGATTGACAAATTCTTCATTGTTTATTACTACTTAGTCCTCATGAACTATTGCACATTGTAATGTACAAAGATGGGTCTGCACAGAACATCTATAAGCAACATGAAAGATACTTACTGCTCTACATGGGTTTCTTTTAAGTTTAGTATGGTTATACCACTATTGCCTGGTGACAATTTAATTATTCAACCAGAATTCTCCGTTTGAACAACTATAAAAGCTTTGGAAGTTTGTACCAGGTGCTGTGATGTCATTTACTGTTCATTTGGTGCAAAAATCCCATTTATATATTAAGTCTGCCTCTGTTCTTTTCTCATTAGCTTGTGACAATTAATGTAGAACATTATTCCACCACATTGTCATTTTCATGATGTCAAAACATTCTAGATTTATTAAATAAATTATGAAGCTAAAACCCTAGCCTGTGAAAATATCTTTCAATTGTAGCTGATCTCTATAAAAGAAGTTTTGTCTTTATAATTAGTAAAAGAATCCAACAAGAGTACAATAGCAGACACATGATGATCGCTGTCTCATTAACATTAGGGCATGATCACCTAAAGCCAGCCAGAAATGTCTGACTATATGTTATCATTGGATACCAGTAAGACTATTCACTCACATATAATAAACCTGAGCACTGAAATCATAGGGCAATAAGTAGTTCTAAGGTGGTTTACTAGTTGATTCAGAATATGTTCTGTTCTTTCATATTTAAAAAATTTTAATCAATGTGAAAACATAAAATTAAAAACAAAACTCATTATTGTAGATCTCATTGACTTTTCATAATGCTGTCGCAGACCCTCATGGATGAGTGGATACAGCAAATTAACACATTCAATGCCAAAAGAAAAATTGGAGGGCACATGATAAGTTTGAAAGTGGAGCTTTTATATTCTATGGTTGCTTTCCCTTTTGTGATCTTTATTTACTTATTTTATTATGACTGAGACAGATGTTTGGTTACATCTGCTTTAAAAATTTTCTAGACTATGATTAGTATAGTCATGCTGTATGATCTAGGATACTAGGGTCTTTATTGGGCTTTTGTCTGTGTGCCAGAAGTGACCCTAGACCACGTCAGGAAAAACTTGGCCCTGACTACAGAGACTCTGAACTGCTTCCATGGGAAGGAAAGATGGCCTTCAATTCAGCCAAGTATCCTTGTCAGGCTCCTTAATGTTCATAAGAGAATGTCAAATCTTGTATCAGCTGGGTTGGCTGCTTGGCCATACATGTCTGCACAAACCCAAATCACGGTGAGAGACAGTATCCATGGAGGAATTCCTGAGAGGCATGCTATCCATCCAGTCCTTCAGATCAACTCTTCTCAACCTTTTACTGCCTCACCACACACAAAAGACAGTACTCACCTACATCACATACTCCATGGGTGAATGCAGATTTTGATGAAACCAAGAAAGAAAACACAGCTATGGTAATAAAACAGAACATTGCAATAATAATTCATGATCTCAATTATGCTATAAATGGTACATGAAATGGTATGTAGTATTATGTCCATTTTACAGAGAAGGAAACTAAAGTTCAGAGGGGCTAAGTAACAATTATAGGGGCAGATCGCTAATTTAGTCTGGCAATGCTCTGTTGTTCTGTCTTCTGTCTCTCATCATTTCAGTCCATTTTTTTGGAGGAAATACATAGCCTTCCATAACAAGATTGATTGAAAAAGAGTCCAGCATCGCTTCAGAGCAGGAATTATACAGGAAGAATGGCTGAGTCATGCCTCTTACAGAGACAGACATGGATTTGACTGCTTCTTACCTATCATTCTAGATGCTAATGGGGAAAAATCTGGATACACTCCAGATGTGGACTAAGAGTCTATTCATGCATGGAAGGGCTGAATTTTTTTTTCTAAAGTTGATAAAGTTAGGATGACATGGAGAAACCATAGTAAAAAAATGCAAACATGTAAAACCAAAGAAGATGAGAAGATAGTTGAATCATTATTTAAAAATAAACTCAGGTCAGTAAACACACTTGATACATAAACATATCTTGGATGCATATGGGATTCAAGAAGAGCCACTGGGGAAGTGCTTGTTATTATTAACTGTATCTGGGTTATCACCCCTTTTTTCACTTCCTTCTATAGTATTTAAACTATGCCAAGTATTAGTCTATGTCATTTATATACATTAACACATTAATCCTCACAACAACCTGTAATAGGTACTACCATTATCTCTGAGATACAGAGTTTATGTAACTTGCTCAAGGTCATACAGGTATTAAGGGATGGAGATGGGGTTCAAACCCAGAGAGTCGGCCCCTTGGAATACACGTTCACCACTATCACACGTTGTTGCCTTCTTCTCTACCCACTGGCCTTATGGCCATCTCCACTTTTCATGCAACCTGGGGCTGGGGCTGAGGTTGGGCTTGAGCAGACCAATCTCTGCAGTGGTGAGAACAAAGAGGAGGAGTCATTTTTTTCTTCCCACTCTCCCATCTTCCACTGGAAGAGTTCAGAGGTTTCCTCACATCCTCCAATCTCAGAGAACCCTATTGAAACAGAGAGTCCTTCCCAAGGCCTCTGCTAAAATTCCATAGAAAATCTGGAACCTACATAACTCTGAAGCATAACAAGACAGCAAGGACAATGATGATAATAACAAGAGAAAACACTGAGTGCTTACTCTCTGGTAATTATTAGGATAAGACCATTTTAAGGACCAAGCCATTAATCCTCTCAACAACCCTTTGGAGTAGGCATTATTTTTACTATTGTATAAATAACTAAATAAAGGGCAAAAGCTTATAAACCAGGCATTCCTACTCCAGAGCCTATCATTTTTGCAACTTTATGGGAAAAATCTTGATATTTTGCACTAGACATTTAGATATCAATAAATCTCATTAAGTGTATCAATCTCATACTTTATACTAGATGATACCAGATATAAGTTCTCTGAATAGGCACAACCTAAGCAACTGATATGTTGGCCAATCACATCTTGTAAATTTACATTTGAAATAAAGTATTTGTTAAATTACAGAACGATACTGATAGAGCAGTAGGGGCCCAGAGCATGGCAAAGAGTCTGTTTCTTCTGGTATGATCTTTATACAAAGGGACCTCAGCCAATCTTTTGTATCTCTGTGCGCTGAGTTCAAGAACAGAGCATGAGGTGGGAGCCCCAGACCTCTCTTCTGATCCAAACTGTTTCTGGTAAAGGGAATCTTGAAGCAATAAGTGGCTGATAGCAGAAAGGAGAGGTGGTGTCTCAGGCTGGCAAGAGTAAAGAAAAGGAGGAACCTTTCCCCAGCGCTGACCTCGCTGGAGGCTCTGGCTGTCACAGTAGCTTCTTACTGTCAGCAGCCCTGTTCCTGATCTCTGCAAATGCCCCCTGCTGGTCCTCACCTTCACCACTGGTCTAGAGCCCCTTCCCCAGGCCATTGCATCCCACCTGGGTGCTCATGATTTGGAACCTGGAGAGATCCTGATTAACTGCAGTGGCTGGGGGCTGTGGTTTGGATTTGTGTCCTAGACATCCCAAAACACATTTTTTTTTAAACTATAGAAACCCCAGGACACCTGGTACTATAGTCCAGGCACCTACAGCCAGGTGTTTGTGGCTAACACCTAAACTCTTAACCTTATTTATAAGCCCTTTTTTGGCATGAGAACATGCATTCATTAATCAAAACAACTTCCTTCAAGAGAACATTTGGAAGACAACCTGTTCACAATTTGGGGACCCTCAGCCCTGTAGATCAGCACTGTATGCTCCTTGTCATGTGTTCTGTTTTGTTACCAGCAGAGCACAGTGATGTTTAGTCTCTCTCACTATACCAGAGAACATTCAGAATGATGGCCTTGCCCTTGACTCCTGACATCGGTCTTTCGCAGGCATCTCTGCAAAGAAAAACATGAGCTACACTTCACTTTCCTAGTTTCTTTTCTCCCTTCCTTTGACAGTGGCAAGGCAATCTGATAAAACAAAATATGCAATAAGTATTAGAGGCTGAGTGTAAAGTTTACTGTAGTGTTTTATTATATATGCAGTATCTGAAACTGCAGTTGGTTTCTCTAAACAACAGCTGTGATGGAGGAGGCAACTGTTTTGGAGCAGAAATGGCTCTGGCCTGGGAGCCAGGGGATCCAGGGCTGTGTTCCAGATCTGCCCCTTGCTTCATGAGGCCTGTTATTGGATTCTTTAGACAGTTGCTTTCATCATCTGTAAAATGGGAATAATTCTGCCTCACGGGATTAAATACTACAAATCTATGTCTTTATATCTAACTAGGTATATATAAAATAATATTTTATAAACTACCAAGTGAAAAGGAGCTTTTAAGATTATAAAGTTGTAATCTAAGGGATTGGATCAAAAGAAATGATTTCTTCAGTTAGAAAATGTAAACTCCGTTGGCAGTCCTTCTGCCTTTTATCTTATACACACACACATGCATGCAAGCCTCTCTCTCTCTCTCTCTCTCTCCCTCTGCACAAAATGTAAGTAAAATGAAGACCCATAAGTAAAAGTAAAGTTTTGCAAAGCTTTAGGCATAGTTTTGGAGAAAATACAAATTGTTGATAATGCCATAAAAAGCTGCGTAGCAATCAAATTGCATCATAGGGATACCAAGAGAACATCTGTTCCTTAAAAAATCTCACCAGAGTGCAGGGTTCAGTTTGAGGCATCTCTTTTCAGAACAAATGAACAGCAATGAGAGGAACTCCAGGCAAGAGCAGCAAGATGATGAAGCCCATAGAAGAATCCAGTTATCTGGGTGGATTAAAGAAAATGGATAATTCATTGAAGCCATTGCCAAGATGGGAAATAATTACAGTCCACAAAAATTTCAAAGGTAGAAAAAGGAAGAAGGGCTATTTAACTTGATCCAGAAGATGATGCGTTGCAATTGACATAAATGAGAGAAAAGGAAATTCTATGACATGATTTTTGGTGATTAGAAAGCTAATATGAAAAGTCCCAGAAGGACACCAAAGATTTAAAGAGAGACAGGGGCTTTGCAGAGCAGTGGCATATGAAGAACCTTGAAAAAGTCTTGACCAGTGGGTTCCCACCTCTAACGCACAGTACGGTCCTCTGTCTTGGAAACCTCCCTGGACACAAGAGCAGCAGACTGATTATTCTGATAGTCATTTGTTAAACGGTATATATTAAAAAGCCGATTCTCCAGGAGGAAAAATGACTGAAAATCTTGAAGTCTCCTACTTGCTATTGGAGACCCAAGTATACGATAGCTCTGGGGTATAGAAAATATTTATTCATTCACTTAACAAATATTTATTGAGCACCTCCTAGGAACCAGGCAGAGTGCTAGGCACTTTATTTATGCCATGAGATATAACACTAATTTTTCTACTCTTTGATCTGGTTCCACTAGTTAAATATTGTATTTGGCCTTTTTCATAATCTACTACCCAAAAGCTATGGTAAACTCCATGAGGGTAATGACAGAAACAGGTAGGGATTATTCCTCCTCAACAGCCAGCCCCCAGCCCCCTGCTCTGACTGTATGTACAAATACTGAATGTATCTTCCCATCGCCCAGCATGATGTCAGAATGAGGGACAGGTGACAAGATGTGTGGTTTCTAGAGTGAAATTATTCTTAGTGCCCTATAATATCATCAGCCCCCAATCTTCGTCTTAGCCTCACAAACATGTCATGAAATAACATTTGTTTAGAAATATAAGTGCATTTTTTTCTAGGATATATCACCAAATCCTAAAGGGGCAAACAGTAGCAAAGCCAAATATGTATGATTGAGACAATCCCAGGGCTATGCAGGTATAGACATATCTAAATAATGAAAGACAGAGTCATTAGCCAGGCTGACATCAAGAGCGTTAGTTAAACACTGATGACATTCTAAGTAAAAAAGAAAATAGTGATAGATTTCTCTTGTCCTCCTTCCCTTATTTTATGTGCATAAGACTTCTTTATTTCTAACAGTTGATCAACTGTAAGCATCTCTAAGATGGTAAATACCAGAAAGAAGACACCATTAATTCTGTCTTTTAGTCGAGAAAAGACTGGCTAAAGAGAAGTTATTTTATTAGTACTTCCAGCTCTCTGCCAAATATCCACACATGTTCTCTACAGTGTGTGCTTTAAATTACTCACTGAAATGGATATTTGTCTTTACAAAGAAATAATGGTTTCCTCGTGTCTCTCACTAACAGGAAAAATTTCCATCCTTACTGGGGTAAGATTAAAAAGCTAATCAGCATTGCGGTCTCTCAGAGTCTGCAGATGCGCTTTCCCCAAATCCACAGTGGATTTGGGTTACCTGGTGATATTTGAACTGCCCCTTCTGCCTTCTTGTACGTTTATTTAACACTTTGCTCAGCTTTGTTTTTAAGTGATTCTGACAGCTCCTGACTAAGGAACAACATGCTGTAGCGAGCTGTTTGGGCCAAGGGTTTTAATGATTTAAAAATAAGCTTGTATTCACTTTGGTTTTAATGTAGAAATGTCTGAAGATGGGAGGAGGTCCAAATTAAGAGCAAAGAGATGCCTGTTGTGGAAGTTGGGTCAAATTTTCGGTTGTAATCTGCCCTCAGGTGAATTTAGCATAATGAGCTCCCGACCCCCAATTACAGAGAGGCAACATTCGGCTTGATATTGATCCATTTACATATGTTTGAGAAGTGAACTCTTCAGGGGAAGCACAGCCGGTGTCAGTTTCATCTTTTTAAAACAAGTAGTTTATCATCCTGCTTGCCACATAGTAGGCATGTAAAAAAGAATTGGTGAATCACATTGTTTTCTGTACTACATCGTGAGTGCCTTGCGGTCAGATCTGTGACAGGACCAGGAGTTGTCCTGGGTGTCGTGGTTTGTCCTCAACCAAGACTTGCTGAGTGAGTGAAACACTGACCTGTTTCTCATTGTCCTCTATGCCAAGCCATAGGAGGAGGAGTAAACAGAGTTAACAAGAGATGAAAAGAAGGATTGCTGAGCCACAGTGAGGGGTTAGAGAACAGGAATTTGTGGCAGAGCCAATCGGCATGTTTTCAAAACTAACTCTAACAAAACTTGGCAGCCTGGGAGACAGAGAAAGTGAGAAGGGGGGAGGGGTGTGGGAAAAAACAGATGATAGGGGAGGGGGCGCTGGGGTAGGATTTTTCCACAGTGATGGATGGAGTCGCAGTCTCCATGCTCCTTCTCTCATGTATACTTTTTGGTGTCCTGTATGGTGAACTGGCTTCTCTTAGAATGATTCTAAGGATGGAAGGGAGACTTCAGAGGTGGACAGGCTCACAGAGAATAATACAAAATGACCATATGTTTACCATGGCTTCTAGTCTGAAATAGTCCTTCATCTATCTGTATTTTACTTTAGGTTTGAGAGTTTCCATCTCTAGGCATCTCCCTTACGTCTCTCTTCGCACTCTCTCATTGGTAGGGTAACCCTATAACTTTATCACTGAAACTAAGAGAATTTGAGAGGGAAAAAAAGAAAGCTGTTAATGATTATACCCAGGACTGTATTATGATTTCATGGTGTCTAGGCACTTTTTTTTTTTTAAGATTTTTTATTTATTTATTCGACAGAGATAGAGACAGCCAGCGAGAGAGGGAACACAAGCACGGGGAGTGGGAGAGGAAGAAGCAGGCTCATAGCGGAGGAGCCTGACGTGGGGCTCGATCCCATAACGCCGGGATCACGCCCTGAGCCGAAGGCAGATGCCTAACCACTGTGCCACCCAGGCGCCCCTAGGCACTTTTGACTCCATGGTCCCCTTCCTCCAGAAAAAAATTAAAAAAAATAAATTATATTTCATGACAGTTTGATGTAAAAGCAAATATAACCCAGTCTGGAGTCATTATATTATATTATATTATATTATATTATATTATATTATATTAGTGTTATCATATTCATTTTTTTCTTACTCTAAAAGAAATAAAAACACTTTTGTGGACCCGTAATGCCACAGTGGACCCTAGCACTATGCCCAGTGCTGAAGCCAGCACTGTTTACATCAGTACTACAGAAGTAAAATGGGTCTGTCCCAGGTATGGTTCCTCTATAGGTCAAAAGAATTCTACTAATAGAGGCTGCACTCAGCAGGACTTCTGTTTCCCTGGGCTCGGTTCAGACAGTAATGATTCCAAATTTATCAGGATACAAACATCAAATGCATGCAGTTTTTTGCATATCAATTATACCTCAATAAAGCTAAAAAAAATAATGAATTACCTGAACTATTATAGTCGCATGATTGGAGGAGGAAAAAAAATGACACACGAGAGATATAGCAAGTAAGTGGATGTGGCTGTTTAAGGCAGAGACTAGGTGTGGGAACAGTGGGTGGAAGGCAGAGGCAGATTCCAGAGGGCTTTGCTGAAAATCCCTTGAAACTGCCAGGGGTGGAAGTGGGAGTCTTGCTGAAGGCCATGGCTGTGCTCCTCTCTCTATAGTGAGTCTTCCTCAGACTGGAAGGATGGTGGTATCCTAGAGCTTCATTGGGCATGACACCCAGTTAAATACCAAGCTGGTTGGGAAGCTCTGCCTCAGTGGCGGTGATTAGGTGATCCTGATTCTTGTTCAGAAGCCCACAGTGTGGGCCTTCCTCATGTCTCCGCTATGATGGTGACCCTAACATGGAGCTCTTGTCCTGAGACACATCTGTAGTAGGAGTTTCTTCGCCACCCACTTCACAGTCAAACACTGTCTTGTATGGTTACCTCTCTGCTAGTTTTTATTCTTTTGGCATGAGCAGGTAGCTTATCTCTAACTTGAGTGTATGCTTCTTGTGAACTGAGACTGTGTCAGTCTTCGAGGTCACAGTTACTAGATCTAACTGGAAGTAATCTCCGAGTCCAAATCCCTTACTCTTCAGCCAGGAAACCTAATAGCTCCTTGGTGAGTGAGCCATGCTTCAAATTCAGATCTGTTGAGTCCCAGGTAAATGTTTTGTTCTGAAATTGTATGGCACCTCTTAAAGGCCTCTTCACAGCCTTGGAACTGTCACCTAACTACTATTGTCTTTCTTCACTGAAGCTCTACTGCTGTTATCATATTATATTTTTCTTCCTTAAATCTTTTATCAGTCCAATAATTTGAGAATCTTCATTGATGTCCAGACCCATACCCTTTATAAAATTTATCTAACCTCTTCAATTCTTGATATTAATGCACTTCAGCCACCCTTCTACTTAACACCACTTTACAACTCATCTTCTCTTAAGACTGACCCAGCTTTAATAATTCATATATAAGAGCTCCTCTCAGCTACTACAGCCATCTTCATTCCCATCTCCCCAACCTGTTTTTTTTTTTTCTTCCTTATCATGGCCCCTGTATCCTCAACAACCTCTCAAGTATCCAGTTTTTCATCCTACCTCCAGCTTCACAAGCCTTCCGCAAGCACCAAGACTCCATGACTTCTAGGTGGTTTGTTATAACATACCAGAATCACCCCTAGATCATGCCAGATCCCCCAAATGAGTTACCTTACCATTTATAGGCTACTCACTCATTCCCAAGCTGCCAAGTTTTACCAGATAAACTTATGAAAAAGCTGCCATTGGGTCTGTTAAACTCTTGTTTTCCAACCCCACTTCTAGGCATCTTATTCCTCAGGATCTCAGTATCTTGTGCCTCTCTGAATTGTATATCCCTTTTCTCTTGGGAGAAAAAAAGAAGTATTCTAACATTTTTCTACATTTTTTCATGCCGCATTCTCAACCATGCTGTCCTCACTCTGAACAGATGACCTTCCTTCCTACTTTACTGAAAAAGCAGAGGCCATCTGGTACAACCTCCATAATCTTTCCTCCTCTCCATCTGTCACCATGCTTCACTCTCTGAAACTTTCTCTGGTATCTTCATCTTTCCTTCTCTGCCCTCCTGTTTCCATCTCCTTTCCAAAAGAAATACTAGGTTTTTAAAAATAATAAGGACTGTGTATCAAGCACTACGCTAGACTTGTTACGCACTTCACGTGTAGGCCTCTCAGTGACATTTAAAAGTAGATATTTCAGGCGCAGTATCAGGAAACTGAGCCTTAAGAGTTAGCAATGACCCCAAGGTCACCAAGCACTTTGGGCTTTGTACTGCTTGGTTTTTCCAGGATCTGCAGGAGATACCTCTTCCATCTTTGGCATTGTTGGTCTTTTTCTCTAATTGTTTTTGTTCACATAAACATACACGAAAGCATCTAATTTTCTAAACAAAATTGCTTTTATCTTGTTTGACAAGTAACATGCTATCTCACTATTATTCCCTTTGCCACTAAATTCATTGGGAAAAAAAAAGTACACTTGCTACTTCTAGTTACTAAAATTTAGATCCATTAATTTAGAGAAAATTGTCTCCCATGTCCAAATCCTGATGGTGAAATTAAATGGAATTTTCTGAGTCTTCTTTAACCCTCCTTGCAGTATTTTAGCTATGTTCAATGGGTCCTGACTTCTTGGTATTCTCTTCTTTCTTGGCTTCTATAAACATCCTATTTTTCTTCTTTTAGTGCTTTTTTTTTTCTCTGCGTCTACGGTTTTCTAAGCCTGAAAAGTAGTAATTCCTCAGGATTCTGTCCTTATCCTTTCGTCTTTCTATACTCCTTTCCCTTGAGATGTCATTGACACCCTCATCTTCAGCAACTATTTCCAGGCAAATAAGTTTCAGAACTATAACTACTTTATATTTTTTCCATGAAACACAGCCCCAACATTTGCAAATAATATCAAATATTTATACCTGCTTACAACATTGGCATTTCAGTATAAATTTAAAATCTTCTATAAAAAAGAGTTTATTAGACTCTCCCCAAACATCTGCTCTTCTTGCCTTTCTGTCCGCTTATTCTTTACTCAAGAATCTATGAAACTACCATTGAATTCTTTCCTCTTCTTCATCCTTCTCAACCAAACTGTGGCCAAATCCTTTTGATCTGTAACATGCAAGGTATCTGATAGCAATGAAGGCTAAGAACCTTAGAACCCCAAATAAATCCTCTTCTTAAAAGATTATCATTTGTCATCTTCTCCAATAGTTTGAATGGTAAGAAGTTCATCCCTCTGGGAAGCAGCCCATCTCATTTGTGGAAAGGTATGTCTGTTAGACATCCCTCTTCATGTACTGATTGTTCCCATTGAAAAATGCAAAGTCAGTTTCATCGATCAGACAATTGTCACAAAAGCCTTTCATTTCAACTTCTTCACATGTTCTTCCTAGGATGTATTTTCTGAATACCTTATTACTCTCATTGCCTTCTCTAAATGAACTGTAGTTTGTCCAAGTCCAATTTAAAATATGGCTATTAAGGGGTGCCTAGGTTGTTCAGTCAGTTAAGCATCTGACTGTTGATCTGAGCTCAGGTCTGATCTCAAGGTTGTGAGTTCAAGCCCCATGTTGGCCTCCACACTGGGTGTGGAGTCTACTTAAAAAAATAATTTAAAAAAAATGTGTCTATTTAGATTGAGCACAGCACTCTACACTCAATCTGATTAGACTAGAACATTCTGGAAACTTTCTTTAACACATTTTGAAGATTTTATTAGTTTCATATACATTGGTCCATGTTATGCTTCTATTTCACGCAGTTCTATACAGTCTCTTTCAAATGGACTTCATAGAAGCCAGGTTCCTGTATTCCTTATTGTGCCTTTGAGGTTTCTAGCTTAAATACAAGACTTGGTATTTAGTACAAGGTTGCATTTTTGTTTGAATCTCCTGGTTTTTTCTCTCTTCAGAATTTTTAATTTTTAAGTTCTCTTATCCGTCACCTTTCTCCATAACTTTTATCATTTTTAAAGGGGAAAATAATACTGCCATACATTTATAAGACTGAATTTGAAGGATTTATACAAATGTAGAAAATCCAGTCTCTTGCATAATACCACTGGAGACAGCCAACCAAAATGATGATTCTCATAAGGAACATAATCTTAGACCAGTTATTTTAAAAAGCTGCTAATGTAAGAGTATCATCCTGCCACACAAATTTATTTAGTTATTGGGGAAATTTTAAGAGTCTTCCTGAAGTCCATCAGTTCAGAAAGTGGAAATCAGGTCAAGTTAACTATGAAATACAAGTATCAAGTTCCTTCCATTTCAAAATGTTAAGTACTTTCTTCATATACAACTTCTGACATCTCTCTCAGAGGTAGAAGTTCTCATTCTCTTTTAAAGATAAATCTGTCATCCTTTTTACAGAGAAAACAACCCATCCTTGCATTTTTAATAAACATTGCCTCATTGATTACTTTTTCATACTTAAGTGAAAAAAGCTATATCTTTGGAGACAACAGGTTTAAGTTCACATTTCAACACTTCCACTTCTAGTTTTGTTACTTGGGCATGTTATTTAAAAGATTTAGTAATGCTTATCATATATTGTTTTGATAAGCATGCATGATTATATATGAAATGCCCTTAGCATGGAACACAGAAAAGCTACTCGGTGACCTTGAGTTTGATTGCCTTCCTGCTTTCCCCATACTTCCCTCATTTTAAATTTTGCTCCTTTGCTAAGAGCTGCCTGTTGTAAAGAGATTATCAGATAAGTTCTGATTCAGATTCCAGCCTCAGTTAATCTTTATAGTTGTTTCTTTTCTTAAAGCTTCCTACAAAGTTTGCTTCTTCTAGGCAAAAGTATCTCCCTAACCCTGATTGCTAAATGCTTATAAGTCTTCAAATTTAGCAGAATCTAGTCAACTGATGTATTTAAATTTAATAAAATGCACCCACTTTTAAAGTGAACAGTTTGGCAAATTTTATTATATGTGTATACTTGTATAACCTCCCTCACAATCAAGATATAGGACACTCTTGTCACCTCAGAGATCCCTTAACCCTGTTTACAGTCAGTGACTGTCCTCACCCCACCAATGTACCCAGTTCCCAGGAAACTACTAATCTGCTTTCCGTTACTATATAAGATTTTTTCCTGTCTTAGAATTTCACATAAAAGGAATTCTATAGCATGTAAACCTTTATTTCTTGCTTCTTACATACAGCTTAACAGTGTTGAGTATACCAGTAGTCTCTTTTTATTGCTGCATAGTACTCCCTTGTATGGATATACTGCAATGGTCTAAACATTCATCTGCAGATTGACATTTAGACTGTTTCCAGTTTTGAAGTATCATGAAGAACTTTGCTGTGATAATTTAACTACAAGTCTTTTTGTAGAAATATGTTTTATTTCTCTTAGGCAAACAATTAAAACAGAATTGTTTGATCATAGATTAAGTGATTAATTTTATAAGAAACTATCAAACCACTTTCCAAAGTGTAGTTACACCATTTTAACTACCACTAGTAAGGTGAGAGTTCCCAGTCCAGTATTCCGTATCCTCATCAACAATTGGTAGTGTCAAACTTTTTGATTTTAGCCATTATAATAGTTGTATAGAAGTAACTATAGTTTTAATTCACACTTCTTGGTGACTAATGATGACCATTTTTCATGTGCTTATTGGTCATTTGCACAACTTTTGTGAATTATCTGATCAAATTTTTTGCCCATTTTTACATCTAGTTGTTTGACTTCTTATAATTGAGTTGAAAGATTACCTTATACATTGTTGATACAAAATAATTTGGCAGACACATACATTGCAAATATTTTCCAGTCTGTTGTTTGCTTGTTCATTTTATTAAGAGTGCTTCTCAAATAACAGAGTTTAAATTTTTATGAAGTCCAGTTGATTTTTTATTCTTTTATGGTTGTATGTGTGTGTGTATGTTTATGTGTCCTATCTAAGAAGTCTTTATCAACCCCAAGGTTGCAGAGATTTTCTCTGTGAACCCTTCTAAAAAGATTTATTGTAGGTCCCATGCATCTAGAGTTAATTTCTGTGTATGGTGTAAGGCAAAGGCTGAAGTTAATTACAATCAAGTACAATATTTCATTCAGGTAAGTCTTTAACCAAGAACCAAGTAGTATGGGTTCTTCATGTTTTTTTCTTCAATATGGTTTTGGTGATTCTATGTTCTTTGCATTACCACATAAAATTCTCATATAAACTTTAGAATTAGCTTGTCAATTTTTAGCAAACAGCCTGGTGGAATTTTCCTGGATTCTGACTGGGATTGTATGGAATTTGTAGACCAATTTAGAAAGAATTGGCATCTTAAAAGAATTGTTTTCCTTCCAATTCATGAATGTTCCAAATCTCTTCATTATTTGTATGTCTTAATTTCTCCCAGTGATCCTTTCTAAATCTGTAGTATGCAGATACTGCACATATTTTATTAAATTTTTCCCTAATAATTTTATTATTTTAAAGCCACAATAAAGGAAATTTTTAAATTTCACTTTCAGACTGTTTCTAGTATCTAAAAGTGCAATTAATTTTGGTATACTGGTTGGTATCCTATGTTGTGACATTGCTAAATTCAATTATTGCTTTTAGAGACTTATCTGTACTTCTCTAAGATGTTCTATGTGCATAATGATGTCATCTGTGAATAGAGCTTTATTTCTTTATATCCAGTTTTTGTGCCTTTTATTTCCTTTTGTTGGCTCATTTCATTAATTAAGACTTTTAGTAGTAAACAATAGCAGTGGTGATCAGAAAAACTTGCCTTACCCAAATATGTAGGGGAAGTATTCAGTCTTTCATGAGTAAACAAGATGATTGCTCTAGTTCTTTTATATATACTCTTTGTCAGGGTAAGAAAGTTCTAAATTTGCTGAAAATCTTTATCATGAATGAGTGTTAGAAATTATTGAATGTTCTCCTGCATTTATTAGGATAAGCATATATTTTATCCCCTGTATTTTACTACTACGTTGAAATATACAATTGATATTCAAATGTTAAACTTATTTTGCAAGCTTGAGATAAATCTTCTTTGAAATACTTCTGGATTTTATTTACTAGGATTGTGTTAGGTATTTTTGTATTTATGTTCATCAGAGATACTGGTCTGTGGTTTTCTTTTTCTAATCGTATTTTTGTCCAGTATTATTATCAAAGCGATGCTAACCTCATAAAATGGTTTAGGAAGTTTGCCCTCCTACTCTACTTTATGAAAGAGTTCCTGGAACATTGGTATTTTTTGTTCCTTAAGTTATTTCATAGAAATTACCAGTAAGTCTAAATGAACCTGGAATTTTCTTAGAAAGAAGGTTGAAATTACAAATATATACGACTTTTCAGTTTTTCTATGTCTTCTCGTGTTCGTTTTGGTAATTTGTTTTGATTAATGTGTTATTTTCACATATGGGATCTCTAGTATTGTCTCCTCTTTCATTCTTGATGCAATAAATATGTCTTCTGTCTTTTTTACTTGATAACTCTAGCTAAGCATTTATCAAACTTATCAAAGCATGTATCCTTTTAGTAAACCAGCATTTTTATTATTTTTCTGTTTACCTATTTTCCATTTCCTTGATTTTTACTCTAGACTTTATTATTTCCTTCCTTCTACTTAATTTGGGTTTGATTTGCTCTTTTTTTTAATGTGGAATGTTTTGTTTATTAGCCTAGATTTTTTATCTTTCCCATTTTCTAATACAAGCATTTTAAATTTAAAAATCCCCCTGATATACCATTTTAGCTGCAGTTGATGCATTTTGATATGTTGTATTTTTATTCAGTTTACAATATTTTCTAATTTCCACTTTGATTTCTTCTTGAGCTGTGTTATTTAAAAGTATAGCTTTTCCCAATAAGTGTGAACTTTGCAGGGTTTTTTAAAAAATTGAATCCTATTTTAATTCTCTTATAGCCAGCTAACATAGTATGTACCCTGTGACATTTATTGACTCTTCTTTTATGGCACAGTATATGGTGTATTTGAGTGAATAATCCATGTATGTTTGAAAAGAATGTGTATTTTGCTGTTGCTGTGTGTCATGATACATAAATGTCAATTAATTCATATTGGTTGATAGATTTACTGTCTGCTTCTGTTAAACTGAGAGAAGGGTTTTGAAATTTCTGATTATTGTGTATTTGTCTATCTCTTGTTGTAGTTCTGTGACTTTTTTGTTTTATATATTTTGAAACTCTGTTATAATTATGTACATATGTAGGCTTCTTATATGTTCTTAATTAGGTTTCTTATATCTTCTAAATGAATTGGCCACTTATTTTAAGAAACATACCTCTTTATACCTTGACTCTTCTTTGACCAGAGTCAATTTTTTCTCTAGTATTAATATAGATACTTTAGCTTTCTTTAGAATGTTAATCGCATGGTATATACCTTTTTACATCTTTTATTTATTTATTTTTAAAGATTTTATTTACTTATTTGGGGAAGGGGAGAGAGAGAGAGAGGGAGAGAGAGAGCACATGAGCAGGGGGAGGGGCAGAGGAAGAAGCAGACTCCCCAGCTGAGCGGGGAGCCCGATGTGGGGCAGAACACAAGGACCCGGAGATCATGATCCAAGCCAAAGGCAGGGGCCCAACCAAGTGAGCCACCCAGGTGCCCCCCTTTTCCCATCTTTTAAATTTTATCCTATTTCTGTTTTATAGTGAATGTCTATTTCTTGTACATGGCATATAGTTTGATTTAGCTTTAGCTATCTAATCTGCCAATCTTTGCATTTTAATAATAGTGTCAAGACATTAATATTTAATGTAAGTGTTGATATAGTTGGGTTCGAATCTACCATTTTGCTCTTTATGTGCACTTTGTCCCATCTGTTTTCTGTTACTTTGTTCTCTTTTTCTGTCTTCTTTTGTCATATGTAAACATGTTTTAAGCATTCTGTTTTATCTTTTTGTCTTTGTTTTCCAATTTTATTGAGAAATAATAGACATACATCACTGTATAAACTTAAGATGTATAGCATGATTGTTTGATTCACATATATTGTGAAATGATTACCTCAACAGATTCAGCTAACATCCATCTTCTCATATAGGAACCAAAAAAAAAAAAGAAAGAAAGAAAGAAAGAAGAGAAAAGAGAGGGGAAAAAAAGGAACAATTTTTCCCTGTGATGAGAATTCTTAGGATTTACTCTCATCAACATTCCTATGTATTATGCAACAGTATTATCTATAGTCACCATGTTGTACATTGTATCCCTAGTACTTATTTACCTTATAAATGTTAAGTTTGTACCTTTTAACACCTTCCTCCAATTCCCTCTGCCCCCATCCCCTGCCTCTGGTAACCACCAGTCTGACATTTCATGAGTTTTGTTTGTTTGCTTTTGTTTTGTTTTTAGATTCCACATATAAGTGAGATAATACAGTATTTGTCTTTCTCTGTCTGATTTATTTCACTTAGAAAAATACCTTCAGGGTCCATTCATGTTGTTGCAAATGGTAGGATTTCCTCGTTATTTATGGCTGAACAATGAACAATAGTCCATTGTATGTGTGTGTGTGTGTGTGTGTGTGTGTGTATATATATATATATATATATATATACCACAACTTCTTGATATGTTCATGTTTTGATGGACACTTTAGGTTGTTTCCATGTCTTGGCTATTATAAATAATGCTGTTTTGAATATGGGGGTGCTGATATCTTTTTGACTTAGTGTTTTTATTTCCTTTGGATATATTCCCAGAAGCTGAACTGCTGGATCATATGGTAGTTATACATTTTTAAAAATTTTTTGAGGATCCTCTGTACTATTTTTCATAGCGACTGAACCAAATTATAATCCCAGCAGTGCACAAGGGTTTGCTTCTCTCCACATCCCTACTAGCATTTCTTATCTCTTGTCTTTCTGATGATGACCATTCTAACAGGCATGAGATGATATCTTATTGCGCTTCTAATTTGCGTTGCCCTAATGCGAGAGATGTTGAGCATGTTTTCATGGACCTGTTGGCCTGTCATACATCTTCTTTGGAGAAATATCTATTCAGATCCTTTGCCCATTTTGAATTGGGCTATTTGTATATTTTTTTTTGCTATTGAATTATATGAGTTCTTTATAGGTTTTGGATATTAATCCCTCAGGAGATACACAGTTTGCACATTTTTTTTTCTATTCTATAGGTTGTCTTTTCATTTTGTCGATGGTTTCCTTTGCGATGCAGAAGCTGTTTTTGTTTGATGGAGTCCCATTTGTTTATTTTTTAGTTTGTTGCTTGTGCTTTAGGTTTCATAACCAAAAATCATTGCCAAGACCCATGTTAAGGAGTTTTATTCCTGTGTTTTACTCTAGGAGTTTCATGGCTTTAGGTCTTACATTTAAGTCTATAATCCATCTTGAGTTAATTTTTGGGAGTGGTTTAAGATATAGGTCCAGTTTTATTCTTTTACATATAAATACCTAGTTATTGAAGAAACTGTCTTTTCTCCATTTAGTATTCTTGGCTTTCTTGTCAAATATTAGTTGACCATATATGCTTGGATTTATTTCTGGACTCTTGATTTTGTTCCATTGCTCTATTTGTCTGTTTTTATGCCAATACCATACTGTTTTGATGACAGTAGTTTATATTTATATAGTATAGCTTGAAATCAGGAAGTGTGATGCCTCCTTCTTTGTTCTTCTTTCTCAGGATTCTTTGGCTATTTGGGATCTTTTGTGGTTCCATATAAATTTTAGGATTGCTTGCTCTACTTCTGTAAAAAATGCCATTGGAATTTCGATAAGGATTGTATTGAATCTATAGATGGTTTTTGGTAGTACTGAAATTTTAATAATATTAATTTGTCCAGTCCATGAACATGGGACATCTTCCCATTTATTTGTATCTTATTTGATCTCTTTCATTGGTGTCCTATAGATTTCAAAGCAGAGCTCTTTCATCTCTTCAGTTAAATTTATTCCTACCTTATTGTTTTTGATGCCATTGTAAATGGGATCAATTTCTTTATTTCTAAGAAAATTCACTGTTTGTGTATAGAAATGCTCCTGATTTTTTGAATGTTACTTTTGTATCTTGCAATTTTACTGATTTCATTGATTAGATATAACAGTATTCAGGTTGAGTATTTAGGATTTTCTATACATAAAGGCATGTCATCTGCAAATAGAGATGATTTTACTTCTTCCTTTCCAATTGTGATACGTTTTACATCTTTTTCTTGCCTCATGCCCTAGCTAGAACTTCTAGGACTATGTCGAATAGGAGTGGTGAGAGTGCATACCCTTTTCTTGTTCCCGATCTTAGAGGAAAAGCTATCAGCCTTTCACAAACACTGAGTATGATGTTATTTGTGGGCTTGTCATATATGGCCTTTATCATGTGGCAATATGTTCCTTCTATATCTAATTTGTTAAGAATTTTTTTTTAAGATTTTATTTATTTATTTGACAGAAAGAAAAAGAGAGCGAGCACAAGCAGGCAGAGTGGTAGGTAGAGGGGAGAGGGAGAAGCAGGCTCCCTGATGAGCAGAGAGCCCAATGTGGGGCTCTACCCCAGGACCCCAGGATTATGACCTGAGCTGAAGGCAGACACTTAACCAACTGAGCCACCCAGGCACCCCTTGTTAAGAGTTTTTATCATGGGGGAGCCTGGGTGGCACAGCGGTTAAGCATCTGCCTTTGGCTCAGGGCATGATCCTGGAGTTATGGGATCGAGCCCCACATCAGGCTCCTCTGCTGTGAGCCTGCTTCTTCCTCTCCCACTCCCCCTGCTTGTGTTCCCTCTCTCGCTGGCTGTCTCTATCTCTGTCGAATAAATAAATAAAATCTTAAAAAAAAAGTTTTTTCATGAATTAATGTTGAATTTTATCAAATGCTTTTTTTTGCATCTCTTAAAATAATTCTACAGTTATTTTCTTTCATTTTATTAATGTGATGTACTATATTGATTTGCATATGTTGAGTCATGCTTGCATCGCAAGGATAAATCCCAATTGATCATGGTGAATGATTCTTTTAATATGCTGCTAGTACCTTATTGAGAATTTTTGCATCTATTTTCATGAGGGATATTGGGCTGAAGTTTTCTTTTTCAATAGTGTCTTTTCCTGGTTTTGGTATCAAGATAATGTTGGCTTCATAAAATGAGTTTGGAAGTATTCTCTCTTCTGATTTTTGTGAAAAGTTTGAGAAGGATTGATGTCAGTCTTTCTTTAAATGTTTGGTAAAATTCACCAGTGAAGCCATCTGGTTCTGGGCTTGTCTTTGTTGGGAGATTTTTGATTACTTATTCAATATTCTTGCTAATAATTGGCTGATTCAGATTTTCTTTTTCTTCCTTACACTGTCTTGGTAGATTGTATGTTTCTAAGAATTTTTCCATTTCTTCTAGGTTGTTCAGTTTGTTGGCCTATAGTTGCTCATAATAGCCTCTTGTGATCTTTTAAGTTTTTGTGTTACACTAGTAATGTCTCCTTTTTCATTTGTAATTTCATTGATTTGGGTCCTTTCTTTTATCCTTGGTTAGTTTAGCTAAGGATTCGTCAACTTTGTTTATCTTTTCAAAGAATCAACTCAATTTGATTAATCTTTTCTATTGTTTTTTGTCCTCTATTTCATTTCTTTCTTTTTTAACAAAAATTCAATTAACATATAGTGTATTATTAGTTTCAGAGGTAGAGTTCAATGATTCATCAGTCTTATATAATACCCAGTGCTCGTTACATCACATGCCGTCCTTAATGTCCATCACCCAGTTACCCCATTCCTCCAACCCCCTCCCCTCCAGCAACCCTCAGTTTGTTTTCTGTGATTAAGAGGCTCTTATGGTATGTCTTCCTCTCTGATTTCATCTTGTTTTATTTTTCCCTCCCTTCCCCTATGCACCTCTGTTTTGTTTCTTAAATTCCATACATGAGTAAAATCATATGATAATTGTCTTTCTCTGATTGACTTATTTCACTTAGCATAATACTTTCTAGTTCCATCCATGTCATTGCAAATGGCAAGATTTCATTTTTTATGGCTGAGTAGTATTCCATTGTATATATATTCCACATCTTCTTTATCCATTCATTTGTCGATGGACATCTGGGCTCTTTCCATATTTTGGCTATTATGGACATTGCTGCTTTAACATTGGGGTGCAGGTGCCCCTTTGGATCACTACATTTGTATGTTTGGGGTAGATACCTAGTAGTGCAATTACTGGGTAGTAGGGTAGCTCTATTTTCAACTTTTCGAGGAGCCTCCATACTGTGTTGCAGAGTGGCTGCTCCAGCTTGCATTCCCACCAACAGTGTAAGAGGATTCCCCTTTCTCCACATCCTCGCCAACATCTGTCATTTTCTGACTTGTTAATTTTAGCCATTCTAACTGGTGTGAGATGGTATCTCATTGTGGTTTTGATTTGTATTTCCCTGATGCCAGATGGTGTTGAGCATTTTTTCACGTGTCTGTTGGCCATTTGTAAATGTCTTCTTTGGAGAAATGTCTGTTCGTGTCTTCTGCCCATTTCTTGATTGGATTTCATCTATTTCTGTTCTAAACTCTATTATTTTCTTTCTTTTACTATTTTTGAGCTCAGTATGTGCTTCATTTTCTAGTTGCTTAGAACATAGAGTAATGCTGTTTATTTGGGATCTTTCTTGCTTTTTAATATAGATGTTTATTGCTATGAGCATTCCTCTTAGAACTGCTGATTTGGCTGCATTCTGTATGTTCTGGTTTGTTGTGTTTCTATTTTTGTCTCAATTTTTTTTAATTTCCCCTTTAATTTCTTCATTGATCCATTGGTTGCTCAGGATAGTCTTGTTTAATTTCCAAGTGTTTGTGAATTTTCCCGTTTTCCTCTTGATATTGATTTCTAGTTTCATGCTCCAGTGGTCAGAGAAGACACTTGGTATGATTTCAAATTTCTTGAATTTCCTAAAACTTGTTTTCTGCCCTAATATATAATCTGTCCTATGAAGTGTTTTATGTGAGCTTGAGAAGACTGTATATTCTGCTCTTGTTGGATAGACTGTTTTGTATATGTCTGTTAGACCCATTTGGTCTATAGTGTTGCTCAAATCAGCTCTTTCCCTATTGATTTTCTATCTGGGTGATCTATTCATTATTGAGAGTGGGGTATTAAAGTCCCTAGCTATTATTGTATTAGTGTTTATTTCTTCTAGCTCTGTTACTTTTGTTTTACATATTTAGGTGCTCCAGTGTTGGGTGCATAAATATTTACAATAGTTATATCTTATTAATGTACTGATCACTTTATAATAAAGTCTGTTTTTCTGTTTGTTACCATTTGCTTGAAATATTTGGGGTTTTTTTCCATCCCTTCACTCTCAGTCTGTGTGTCTTTAAGGCTAAAGTGAACATTTTGTAGGCAGGATATTGTTGGACCTTGCTTTTTTATCCATTCAGCCATCTTATGTCTTATATTTGGAGAATTTAATCTGTTTACATTCAAAGAAATTATTAATAGGTAAGGACATACTATTGCCATTTTATTGTTTGTGTTCTGGTGGTTTTATAGATCCATCGTTCTTTGTTTATATTCCTGTTTTGTTTTGTTTTTTAATGTGTTTTGACAACTTTGGTATAGCATGCTTTGACTTCTTTTTTGTGTTCTTTTGTGTAATTACTACAGGATTTTCCCTTGTGGTTACTGTAAAGCTTACATAAAATATATTAAACTTAAAACACTCTATTTTAAACTAATAACAACTTAACTTCAGTAGAACTCATAAACGTTACATTTTTACTTTTCCTCCCCCTCACATTATAGGTTATTGCTATTATAGCGTACATGCTTTTAATATTGTACAACTATTAACAGATTATTAGTTATGGTTATGTGGTTATATATATGTAATTATGTTTATTTTTACCACATTCTTTTTTTTTAACTTTTAAACTAGAGTTTTAGGTGAATTACACACCTCTGTTACTACCATATTGCAGAATCTATGAGTGTATATTTACCATTACCGGTGAGATTTACACTACCTTCTTACGTTTTTATGATACTAATTAGCATTCTTTTACTTCCATTCAAAGAACTCCCTTTAGCATTTTTTGTAAGACAGGTCTGGTGGTAATGAACTCCTGTAGTGTTTGTTTGTCTAAGAAAGCCTTTATCCATAGTCTTCTATAAAGAACAGCTTTCCAGGGTATAGAATTCGTGGTTGACTATTAAATTCTTTCAATATTTTGAATATGTCAACCCATTCTCTCCTGGCCTAAAAAGTTTCTGTTGAGAAATCCTCTGATAATCTTACGGAAATTCTCTTGTATGTAACTTATCTTTTTCTCCTGCTGCTCTTAAAATTCTTTCTTTGTTTTTGACTTTTGACAATTTAATTATAGTGTGTCTCAGTGTAGCCCTGGATTCAGGTTTGACCTTTTTGGACTCCCTTGGACCTCGTGGATCTGGATATCCTATCTCTCCTCTGGTTTGGAAAGTTTTCTGCCATTGTTGTTTTAAATATATTTTCTGTCCCTTTCTCTTTCTCTTCTCCTTCTGGAATTCCCATAATGCAAATATTGTTTCTCTTCATTTCATTGTGCTCCATAATTCCCATAGGCTTTTTTTTTTTTTTTACTCTTCTCATTCTTTTTTGTTTTGTTTTATTTCTGACTGGTTAATTTCCAGTATTACAACCTCCAGGTTGCTGATTCCTTCTTCTGCATAGTCAACTCTACTTTCAAAACTCTGTTTTTCAATTCAGTTATTGTATTTTTCAACTGTAGGGTTTCTGTTTGTTGTTGTTGTTTTTTTTCTGATGGTTACTGTTTTCTTGTCAAACTTTTCATTTTGTTCATGCATGGTTTTCCTAATTTTCTTTTGTTTTATTGTCTGTGTTTTCTTAGTTTGTTAAACTTCCTTAAGAACATTACTCTGAATTTTTTGTCTGACAGTTCATCAATCTCCATTTCTTTAGGGTCAGTTATTAGACTTTATTAGTTTCATTTGGTGGTTTTATAATTACCTGATATTTTATGATCCTTGATTCCTTACTTTGATATCTTCACATTTTGAGTAATCAAGCTTCTCTTCCAGACTTTACAGGTTTGCTTGGCAGAGATAGTTTTATACCAGTCAGCTATATTTGTGTTTCTGGGTGTTTCTGCTGGTAATGTCCTTGGGCAAGTGAGTCCTGTTCTTATGGTCTGTTTTGGGGATAGGCAGTTACTGGAGCTCTGAGGGTGGGGGTGGGGGTTGTGCCACTGACCAAGAAAAGTTGGATAAGACTGCTGATTTGGTTTCCTACCCAAATGAGCTATAGGATGAGCTCTGCGTTTGCTGGGATTCTCTGGTCTGACTTACCCAGTGAGTGCTATATTCTCTAGTAGGTAGGGCCATGATTTAGCTTTCCTGCCCTGGCAGGGCAACAGGATGGGACCCACGGTCTATAAAGCTTATTGTTTGGTGACCCAAATCAGTCCAATGTGTACTAAATTCCTGGTCAGGTGAGGCTACCAATTTTGCTCTGCAGATGGGGGAAGCCGCACACTGCCATCTTTTCAAGTGCCACTGCTGAAAGGGCTATGCAGCTTCCTAAGTGCTCTGGTTAGGTTTCCAGCTCAAACAAGCTTAAGGCTATATTCAGTGATGAGCAGGACTACAAATTTGATTCCCTGCCTGGGTGAAGCAGCTCCAAAACCTTTAAGGCTGTTTGTTGCCTTAGCTCAAGCCGACCTGCATCCCAAGTTCCCTGGCTAACCAAGGCTGTTGGCTTTGCTCTGTAAACTGTTGGCTCTTCCCAACTCTTGGCTTGAATGTCTCTGGGCTGCAAAGCTTCCAGAAATTATCTCTAGCTCTCTGGTAAGATATGGCTGGAAGACACTTTCCACAGTGAGTGAGGCTGTCCCAGCTCCCTTGCCTGGGTTGGACAGGGAGAGGCTGCTGCGAGCTACTTTCAGTTTCCCATACAGGCTCTCACGTTGGGAGGGGCCAGGAGCTACCCTCAGCCTTGGCTGTGAATTGATACTTCTGCCTGTGCTCCACATCTGGGGCCTGGGACTGACTTTGCTGGGGAAGGATAAGCTCTGCCCACCTACCTGTCCTCTAGAACATCACTGGGTCAGCCCTTCTGGTCGGATGGTACCAGAAGATACTCTTTACAGCGGGTGGGGCTGTGATTCAGCTCCTTCCGTGGGGGTAGGCAAACTGGGCTCTAGGGCCAGCAAAACTTTTTGCTTGAGGATCTAAATCAGGCAGATCTGCACCCCATGAAGTTCCCTGGTCAAAGTGCACCACCAACTTAGTTCTGTGAATGAGAAAAACCGCTGGTCGGGCACTTCAGGTGTGAACTTGGTTTGCAAAGATCAATGTGTTGGTTGTTGCAGGCCCCTTCCCCCTTCTCTGGCACAGTAGTTGAGCCGCACTGATTCCCTGATGCTCCCCACGGCGTGAGATTAGAGAAGGGGCTTCAACAAAATGACCCACAGTGGGTCATGGGTGCTGGTTGTCCTCCCTGGATTCTTTTTTCCCACCGGAGGAACAGAGGTTCAGGGAAGACCACTCTGTGCTGGCCTGCGGGAGGGGCGGTGCAAGCAGTTTGTAGTCACTTCTCTTACCCTTCCAGTGCAGTCTGTCTTGATCTCTTTGGTTCAGGGAGGTGCTTGAACCTCACCCCCAAGTTCTAGGGTTCTCTCAGTGATGTATTGTTTTTTAATAGATGTTAGTTGTTTTTCTTATGAGGAGAGTAAGTCAGCAACAACTTATGTCATCATCTTGGTGATGCCACTTCGTAACCAAATCAACGTGAGTTCAATTCTTAGTGAGTCAGAAACTGCACAGGGTTAAGTTGCCTCACAAAGAAATCTTTACTTGCAGCAAATAAGATCACAGAAAATGGCTTCCAAAGCCATGACTCTCTGAGCAAGGGGAAATGAATTCCTTTTATTCAGGGTTAGGAGGAATATTTAGATAGGGAAGCCTTATCATGGTGTGTAGAAGCAGGCATAAGGTTGCACATGTGTCTCAAGAAGACATGCCTATACATACATTGTATCTTATGTAAATGAGGCTTGCACTCCTCCTTGGGCAGAGATTTTAGTATTGTAATGAGGTAAGATAGTGATCAGTCATTCTAGAGGTCACTCCGTGGTCCATGTGCACAGGCGCAAGTCAGGGGTTAAGCTCAAAGTGGTCTGAGTGGTCTTGGAAGGCTGGAGGTCTTGTCAGGGCAGTTGCTATTGCTTGAGAGGTGGTTTTGCTTTCCATCTGCCTGAGTTAAGAGATAAGCTGGAAAGAAGAGCTTAAGGTACGAGCAGGTGGACAATAAAGATCAGGTCTTGGAGTCTAGCTGGTGACAGCTTAAGTATATCCCTTGTTTCATTTGTTTTAAATTAGTGGGTCTTACGGGGTGTACATGATACCTTTTTAACTTACCATAGTCTGTATTCAAATAATATACTCATTTAAGTACAATTTTTAAAATTACAACAATATTTTTCCATTCTCCCTGTACTGTTTTGCCTTATTGTCATAAAATTTACCTCTATACATTTATAATTGTCAAAATTCTCTACTGTTTTGGCATTAACCAGTAAATTGTGTTTTAAATAAATAATAAATGAGAGAAAAAATTCTTTCAAAATTACTTTTATATTTTTGTTTCCAATCTTCCTCATTCCTTTGTATGGATTTGAATTTCCATCTGTTTTTTTTTTTCTTCTGCCTGAAGAACTTCCTTTAACGCACTTGTACTATAAGTTTGATGGTGATGAATTTTCTCCCTTCTTTTAACTGAAAAATCTTTATTTAACTTTCATTTTTAGGATATTTTTATTAGCTATAGAGTTTAAATTGACAGTTTTCTCTCTTTTTTTCACTTAAAATGTTCATGTATTGTTTCCATATCTCATTGCTTCTAAAGAAAATGTATCTCTCATTTTTATCTTTGTTGAAATGTATTTGAAGTGTATTTTTATTCCAGTTGTTTTTAAGATTTTCATTTTTCATTGGCTTATAGCTATATGATTACAATGTGACTATGTGTGATTTTATTTGTGTTTGTCTTTCTTGGTGTTCATTAAGCTTCTTATATCCTTGATGTATTTTGTTTACGTCAATTTTGGACAATTTTCTGTCACTATTTCTTCAATATTTTTCTGATCCTCCTTTTAGGACTCTAATACCACTTAACATAAGAACACTTTAAAATGACCCACAGATCACTAATTACACTTTGTGTTTTCTTCAACTACTTTTCCTTCTATTATTGTGTCATCTAATTCACTGATGTTTTCTTCTTCAATGATAAATACGCTTTTAAACTAATCTAGTGAATTTTAATCTCAAATATTATATATTACAGCTATAGAACTTCTATTTGGTCCTTTCTATGTCTTCCATTTTTTTCTTAGTGTGTTCATATTTTCCTTCAAATATTCTAGTATATTCAGAAAACTTTTTAAAAATTCTTATCTGATATTTCCATCATTTTTGTAATTATTGGGTCTGTTTATATTAATTGATTGTCCTGACTATGTCGTATCTCCTACTTCTTCACATGTTTAGTGAGCTTTGATTGAATGCTGAAAATAGCTATTGTTATGTTTTCAGGTATAGATTTTGTTGTCTTCCTTAAATTAATATTGAATTCTCTCTTTTTTTGATGCTAATTTAAGTTACTTTTTTATCAGCTTCATCCCTTGAAAGTATGATTTTCAGTTCTATTATGGCCAACCTAAAGAAATGTTTACTATAGTATTAGCCTAGCCTGGTTTCTCTGAGATCCATGCTATGCTTATCACTCAAGACCTTTCAAGTTTGACCCCAAACTTCTATTCCATCTTATCATCTATTGCCCTTTTAACGTACATTATGCTCTGGTCAACCACGTCCATCGTTTTGCTTATTCTGTTGTTTCTCTTTGTCTTAAATGGTCTATGTTTTTTTTTTTCTGCCTGCTTAAATTATATCCTTCTTTCCACTCATAGATTATATGTCACCACCTCTATGAAGCTTTCATTGATCATCTATAACACATGTAATTTCTTCTTTCTCTGTTTCTAAGTTTCTTGGTTTGATTCTGTGTTAATTTATCATATTTTGCATTATAGCTTTTTGTAGCCAAATTGTTTTACCTTTCTTAGACTTAGCTTACTCATCTGTAAAATGAGGAGATAGGATAACTAGATTTCTCAGATAACTTGTAAGATTTGTCTGTGATAATGAAATATGATATTGTGTATGACATGTTATTATTATCCTGATGATCTATCACCTTATAATGCTGTAATAGCCTTGATTGGCAACATCTGGTTGTCATAAGCATTTTGTAATTCTTTATATTTTGACTTTATTCTTCAGATATTATGACCCTTTTATTTGTCCACTATACATCTCCCAATTCACAGGCAATCCAGTAATTCTCTATGTACAAGGAAATTGGGAACAAATAAGATTACCTAGATCAAATGCCAAAACACATATTCTTCAAGCATTTTGATGTATAAGTTGAAACTACATTTTGGCTTGAATTACTTGAATATTTACCTTAATTATTTAGCTTTTTTTCTTGTAGATGTGGATTAGTCGGCAAAATAACCTGAAGCTATTAGTTAATATGCATTTATTATGTGATTGTTAGTTTTCTAATAACATGTTAGGTAGTTTGGGCCAAGGAATAATAATAACCTGAACAATAGTAATGCTAACTAGCATTTATTAATAATATGCTCTGGTCCAGGCACTGTGCTTAAGATTTTTACATACATGAACTTTTTAATCTTCCAATAATAAAAGGGTGGCTCCTATTTTATGCCCATTTCTTACATGAAGAAATCAAGACTTGGTGATGCTAAGCAATCTGCCCAAGATCATACTCTCAAGCCTGGTTGCACATCAGAATCGCCTAGGTGGCTGTTAATAAATTACCACACCCTCTCATGTCCTAAACCATTTAATCCAAAGCCTCTGGGGGTATAACCCAGGCATCAGTATTTTAAAATATCTTCCCAGGTGATCCAAATAGGCAGCCAGGGCTGAGAATCACTACTCTAGAGCCTCTATTTTGTCATTTATAAGAGTTTATAAAAGACAGTTCCTGCCCAGTATGAGCTTCCAAGTTAATTTCATCCACAGATGAAACAATAAATAACTATACAAAGGAACCAGGAGGTTACACAAGTAAACACTGAATTATATAACCTACTATAAGAGCAGCAGAATTTGAGAGAGTGTAACTCAATTATAATTCTTAAGTGTGAAAAGGGTTTGAATATAAAGAACAACCAAATGCTTTCCCTCTAACAGAACAGGAGATGCTTTTAAATTGCAGACAAGATTATGTCTAGTCTAAGAAAGTATTTCAACATTCAGTTGGACTGAGGGGCATAGGTTGTCTTGAAGACTCTTAACATAAGGTATTTTTTTAAATGATTCTACTCCAAGTCAGGGCATTGGACTAAGTGACCCCTCACAGCCTCTCTCAGCCCGGGAATTTTGTGACATGCATTGGAATGCAGACAGCTCATCACGGTGAGGAAAATGAAATAGCCATTGTGTCTTGCTCACCCAGACCACTTGCCTCCTCCAGCCATCTCCACAAAGTTGCCCTAAGCCATCAAAGTGTGTTTCAGTTCTGGTCCTCAACAGCAAAATTCTGAAGAACAATAGTGCGATGTCTGAGAATAACAACTCTACCCCGTACTCATCATAGCAAAACCATCTGTCTAAGCATTCGACATTATTATAAGTTTGCACCCCTTCAGAATAAATAAGTCAGACTGAGGCGGCTGAGTAATCAATGTCCCATAGACAGGTTTTAAACGAATGAAGGGGATCCATACATGCCCGGGAATGTATCCAGTCTGGTGGGAGTGGTGAATAAACCGAAGGAGGTGTTGTTGTGTATAACAGCCATGAGCACCGTGGGTGTATTGAACAAAGGTGGTAAAAGAGTGGAACTTCCCGATGCTCCTCATTTTCGCCAGAATTGCCCCTGTTGTTAGGGTGCACTACCTGACCCATGCCACATTTCTCTCACTCTCCCCCGGAAGAGCTAGCCACCTAGAGCAAAATGCACTGAGAATACACAGGAAGGGCGGTGATGACTGCTGAAGGAAGGCGTGGGAGGCAGAAGATGAGGAATATGTATAGGAAATGACTGTAGACACATCTGATCAAAATGTAAAATCTGACATTTATCTGTTTGCAATGCTGCGGAAAGGTGGTCCTGCCAACCACGGATGGGCCAGGAAGCAGTGGTTTTTCTATTAAGGGTAAATAAAATGAGGGTAAAATTTTAAGTTGAGGAATTTTTCTGTTGCTAGAAGGCAAATTACTACATGCAGTAGTACAAAAGAACAGGGGTAAACAATACAATATGCTGTGAATTGCGAATGCATGTGTGGTAATGTCATGAATATATTAACTTCCTTCATTGTCAAGGCAAGTGACAGAGGCTTCCTGAAATTCAGAGAGGAGCCGGCTGTCACTCTGCAGCTCAGACACTTGGAGTCACATCTCTCCTAATAACAAAGTCTATTCTGTTTACATTTGACATGGCGAGCAAGGGGTGGTGGGTTGCTTTTTTATAAGGAAATGAATGAAGGCATGAATGAATGAAAGAGTGAATGAGTAGATGGAGTCTCTCTACCCAGTCCATCCTGAAGCCATCAGTCTTCCCTGTTTGGATGAAAACAAATCATCTCTGACAGGAGCACATTTAGATGAATTTTTTAATATTTCTGGCAATGGGTTGTATTTATTTATTTTAACTATGTCAACATACTGCACATTTCTGAGTCTGGGTCCCAGTGGTGTTTAATAAAAGAAACCTGCAAAGCACTACAGTGTCAGAATCAGGGAGGGAGGAGATTGTATATGAACAAACAGAGAGAAGGGAATTTGAGGATGATGCCAGGGAGGGTTGGTGACAGGTTAGCATTAGTTCTGCTTGGGTTGGAGGGCCTGGCTATCTGTCTCTTTCCCCTATCCTAATGCGTAACTGAGGTAGAAAGGTAAATATCCCATTGTGCTTAATAGTAGGATCCAGAGAAACGTTTGAGGGAGGAAAAGAGCCAGAGGCAGATTTTTAGGTTGGAATTAAAATGCAGACAAGATTCATTAAATTGTTGACCCTCCTCCCCACTACAAAAAAGAAAAAAAATATATATATATATATGCACACACACTCTCTTACATATATATATAATATATATATATATATGTCTGTATAGGTTGCTGTCTTAAACTGACAGCATTAGAGAGGAATTATGTGCACTGATTAATAAGTGAATGTTTTTACTGTTATGATCGCAGCACCTGCTAGTTATGTCGACATTGAAGAGGCTCTCAAACCACAGTGTTTCCAATAATAAAGGTACCATCAGCTGAAAGTTGTGCACAAGTGTCAGCACAGGGACCCATCATTTTCTTATACAGTTGTGATGTTTAAAAATATTGCCACGATTCCCCTCGCCAGTTCCCTCTGCACCCTTCCCCCAACTCTTACCTATGCATTGTGCACAAAAGCACATCATTTACTCACTTCAGTAAAGCAAAGGAAATTTAGGGTCAAATCCGAAAATGCCAAAGAGAGTGAATTCCAGAGCAAGACTAACATGCAGTTTACCATTTAGAGCCACATGATATAAAGTGATTTCAAAACATGTGTTATTCTTTCTAGGTTCCAAGAAAAATGGCAATTTTATCCAATTTGGGCATTTGCCAAAGGTGCCATTTCACCAAATGTAGCTACGGTCATAAAAAAGGAAGCTTCAGAGTAGATTAACTGGCTTTGCTGTACTATAATGGTGCTTTAAATGAGCAATTTGAGACAATTAACCTGGAACAGGCACTTCTGAGTGCTTTATCCCTTTAACAGTTTTGGTTCTTCAAACAAGAACAGAGAAAATGAAAATTGGCTCCTTCCCATCGTAGAATCTTCTGTATAACTTTGTGAATATGCATATGATCCATAAGGAGCGTGTAATGGGAAATCTAAACTATGTAATTTGGAGATGTAATACTCCATCAACCAAATAAAATCATTTAAAAAATTAATGGGTATTTATGTGGCTGACTTAAGATAAAAATGTTCTCCATCTTTTGGTAATACTTAATAGCTCTTCCCTTGGATACAAAACACATATTTTTCATCTATGTACTTATTATTTACTGTAAAGTATGGGAGGGAAAAGATCATTTGGAATTATATGGAATTATTAAAGTATTAAAATGCTTTCATACACTATCTGGAGATACTGTTCTCTCATTATATTTCAAAATAGCTAGGCAGAGGAGAACAAAAACAAAATGAATCTTGCTGATCAAAAGGAAGGAAGAAATTTAAGAATGCACTTAGAAAAATTACCTAATTTCAAACCACACAACAAATATTTGTTGAGTGCCTACTATGTGCACAAGATTGAGGAAGATAATATGGGGCAGATTAATTATAGCTATTATTGTTATGAGTGCACTGTTCTGGAGAGGTTAATCTAGAGACAGTGTACGGGAGGGAGTGGAATCAGAGTGATAAGAGACTTTTACAGTGATTGAAGGGCCCTGACTGTATTGTGGGGGTGAGCCAAGCTAAAGAGAACTGTCGGGAAAACTAGTATTTAAAAATCATTGCTGGGAGATTTGGCATCCTTAATAGAAACTCCAGGAAGCCTGAGGCATCTTTGCAATATGGAAATAGGAGGAAAGAAAATACCAATTCCTGCCTGGGAATCGACCTTTCCTTAATGATGTGTGACCCTTGCTTCAGTTCCTTGAGGTTTAACTCCCCACCAGAAACATGGGGAACTCCTCACTGCTCAGTCTGAAAGGCCAGTGCCCAAGGAAGCAAGCACAAAAGCATAGCATGACAAATCAAATGGAACAACAGCAACAACAACCAAGCACGATGTGATCTGTAAGAAGCAAACCACGGTAATCTAAATTTCGGGATTTTTCCATGTTGCTTAATCCAGCATTTAATTCTTGGGCCTTATCTCACTTGACAATCTGAGAGCTTTTAACACAGTGGATACCTCCTTGGGACTTTCCACCCTGGGCTTCCTGAATACCACTCTCCTCCTACCTTACTGAATGATACTTCTTAGATTCCTCTTCTGGATCTTTCTCTTCTTCTTGACCTCGAAATTTTGGAGTGCCCCACTCTTATTCTCTCCTGTCTCCTCTGTCTTCATGCTGTCCCTGAGTCATCAAATCCAGGCCCATGGCTGCAAATGCCATGTTATTGACACTCTGATTTACATCTTTAACCTTGACATCTCCCCAAAGCCCCAGAGTCATATATTCATCTGCCCACCCAGTATCTCCCTTTGAAAGTCTAGATGTCTCAAAATGAAAATGGCCAAACTGAACTGAACCCAAACTTCTTTTCTCCTATTTCCCATCTTGGAAAATACAACCACCTACCCTCAGTTTTCAGGATGAAAACCCCAGAGCTAGTTTTTCTTCCCATGGGGGCCTGTTTTTGTTCCGAATGTGAAAAGTGAGAAGTCAAAAGAGTATTCTTTGCATAAAGAGAATCTGAAGTATCACACCCACCTTACAGGTTACTTTCTCTCTCTTCTCAATAATGGGTAGCATAACACACCCCATGCATTTGACAGATAGCAGTTGGGCATGGTGCACACGGTGGATTTAGACCCCAATGAATTCAACACAGATCTTGCTCTCACGGAGTTTACAATTAATACCTGAAGACATAGATGTATGCCCTGCTGATCCAAGGGATGGCAAGACAACTCAAAAGTCTTCTAACTCAATACAATTTTTCTGAAAGGAAAGTATCTCAAAGATAATGGTTGCTCTCCACTCTTTATCCCATCAGATTCTAAACCATAGATCCCCTGAAGGCCCATCTTCAGATCTCTAATTCACTGGGAGAAAAGCAGAGACAGAGAAACTGTTTAAATGCTCATTCTAGAAAAGCAGGGAAAGTGTGGTGGCTCCATTAACGTTTTTCAGACTATGGATGTCAGTGAGGTTGGGTGGTGTTTTCTCAGTTTTCCTGAAAACTTATAAAGATTTTTCTTTCTCATCGTTTACACTCACTCAGCAGTCACTGGATACTTATTTGCAAGGACTTAGATGCTAGAGATTAAACCGTCATTAAGATAGATTCTCTATTCTGTAGGAGTTTAAAAGTCTAATCAAGGGAGAAAACCAAGGAAATAAATTGTGTGATGCCAGGGCTCAGATGCACTGAGTGAAGATGGGGGACACGCGTTGGCGGTGTGGACTGTGCCACCTGGTGGGCTCAAGGCAGGTCTGTAAAGAAAACAATGTGCATCCTCTGTTCTGGGCGGCGGGAACGCAGGGACAAAGGCAAGGAAGTGTGAAGCAGCAGGGCCTATTCATGGAACTGCAATTCTCAGCTTGAAAGTCGACCGTGAGGGAGGCATGTTCAGAGGTGAGATGAGGATTAGGTCACAGGGATCGGTGTGCCAGGCTAAGGGACTTGGCCTTTATCCTATGCAAATACGGAAGCCAGCAAGGGCTTTAACAGAAACCATAATGTAATTAGATGGGCCCTTCTGCAGATCACGGTGACAGCTGTGTGCAGGTGAGCTGGACATGATTATCGGGGGGCAAGCTTCCTCATAATGTGACTGAGCGCAACCGAACCTGGAACAGAGTGTTCAGCGTTTTAACGCATGTCATGGGCCTTCGTCTTTGTCTGTTTCCTTTTGGGCCTTTATATGTTTTCTCATAATTAGTTTGTTTATGAGATTTCAAACTCCGTGGCCACTTATTTTATGATTTGACGTTGATTAAGTTACCTAATCTGTCTGGTCTGATTTACTCATCTGTAACACGAAGAAAATAAAATATTACTTGTCTTGTAAAGTTTTTGGGAGCCCTCCTAAATAAGGTTTTCCATGTAATAGGCTCAGCCGTGGCATGTGTACAGTGACAATTCAGTAGAAGTTATTGTGACTATTATTTTAACCAAACAATGAAGCTAATCGACAAGCAGAGGTTTTACTCCATCCGGGGCCGGGAACATGGCTGTCCTCATATTTTTCAGGACACCTGGTGTCTTAGTACTGTAGTAGATTGTGGATAGTTTGAAGAAGAAGAAGGAGGAGGAGGAAAATAAGAAAGACTTAATTAGCACGCTAAATCCCCACGTTAACTCTCAGCCTTGAGTTGGAAAGGAAATTCCCAAATGAAAATTTAAAATGCTGTTAATGGCAAAGTGCAACTCTGGGTTGGTCGAATCATGCCATTAAATGAAATAATCATGCTCTTTGGCCAAGAGCCCTGGAGAGACTATGGTCACACCCAGAGATAATGACCCTGGTGTCCTTGAGGTAGATGCCCTCTTCCTAGATACTTCACCTTTGCTTTTCTATTTCTCTGTTTAAAAAGCTCATTCTGAAGCCTACTTTCCACTAATAACAACACCCTGCCTTTTTAAAATACTGTAGCAGTTGCTATATTGCTTGGTTTATATCTACTCATTTAAATCTCACTCAGTCCAATGATAATCGTTAAATGGGTAGTGCCATTATTATTCCCATTTTCCAGATGAGGAAAAAACTGAGGCAGAACAAAGTTTTTGATGCCTAGCCATCAGACTTCAAAGCCTTAAGGAGCTTCATCACTTTGTTATGGTGACTTCTTAAAATAGTACTAGCCACACACACACACACACACACACACACACACACACACACACTAGTTGCTCAAAAAATCATATAGAGGTACTTTTTGAAAGTTTGAGTTATACCTCTTAGCTTTTATAAAAGGCCTACATTCGTATCTGCTCACCAACTGAAAGAAATTCAAAGAGGATTTTTCACTTTTACAAAAAAAAAGGCGAAAAACGTGAAAAAAAAAGCATTCAGTGTTTGTTTTGCAGGGAGGTATTGTAGAGGCAGCAGCACCCCCTGAGCCTCGAGGGGGGCCCTGCCCGACTCTGCGCACCCCCCCCACCCCACACTCAGCGTCTCAGGACCAAGCCACCGGAGCTTTGAACTGTGTTTGTGAACATCTGTGTTCTAGCTCGGTTCATTCTGTGCATCGTTAGCAAGAAGATGCGTCTTAAGGTATCAGAGAAGCCTGAGAGGGGTCAGTTTTGGGGTCTAGGAATGCTCGAAAATCTTTCCATATAAATTTATGGTAATCGCTTCTTTGCTTTACACCATTTTGGCCTACAGAAGGTTTCAAAGGAACACTACTTTTGGAGGGGGCGGGCGTTGTATTATTTCATTCATGGGTTAACTGATTGAAGAAAGGTTACCTTTAAACATCGAGATACTCATTTGCACCTTACAAAACCCACTTAGTTAAAAAGATAGTATGCTTTGAAAATGCTAAAGTGTAGCCAAATATCAAAATTAGAGGTATTAGCATGCTAAGTTGAACCACCCCTTAACCTATTGATTACTAAAACAGAAGAAAACAGCACCTTTTCAAGTTTTTTTTTTTTAGAGTAATTGGATTCAAATTCACATCTGTAGCATTAAACTAGTGTTTTCAACCTTTTTTTTCCTCCCAATTGTTTAACCTCCATCTACATCTCTGGCATAAATTTAAGCCTTTATTTGTGAATATTCGGATAAGCACTTTGCCTCTAACGGTATTGTTCAGGGCCCGGCATCATTGTTACAGCTGTAATTGTAACTATCAAGACACAGTTCTTTGTAATTAGAAAGTCAAGATGGTATTCAGCAGCATGGCAGCACAGGCTTACATTTGTTAGGCTATTAGAAAAAAATGTTTACAGAGAAAACAGTGTCATTGTTTAGTGCTCTTAATTGACCATCTGCCTGGTAAAGAAATGTCCAAAGAAGGATAAATAAGACTATAGTACACTTATTTATTTATTTTCTTTGTGCAGTGAGGAAATTAGGGAAAGCAACAGCAGAGGCAAACCAGAAAAGACATTGCTAAATCGGGCTGCCAGTGAAATCATGTCATGCATGCATTTCTTTTTTTATTTCTTTCAATGTCAAGACAAAGACCTATGGCCTCGTCGAAGTTTGTTGAAGAAAACTGTTTCCGATTGCCCCTGGAGTTCCGGGACAATACAGTTCCCACCTCTGTTTTCTCCCTTCTCTCCCGCTAATCCTCTGTGCTCCGCCACTCCGCTCTAACCACTGCCTTCTCTCCCGCTAATCCTCTGTGCTCCGCCACTCCGCTCTAACCACTGCCCTGCTCTCTAGTGCGGTTCTCTAATAGCTTCTCTTCTGTACTTTGGCTTAAGCCAATTACAGTCTACTCTTTTCTTCAACTGGAAAAATCTTACTCGTTCCTCCCTTCACGAGTTAGGTCAAGTACTTCTCCCCATCCCAAACCCCTGGACCTTTTTCTGACCATCCAAGAAGACACAGATCTCTGCCTGTTCTGACCCTCTGTAGCACTCACTCACTCGGCTATGGGAAGTGGCCTGTCCGGCGATGTTCTTCATTGTGCCGGAATCCTTATTTGGAGGAGACAGTGCCATTTGCATCCTCTTATGCTTTTGTTTGACTCTCCTCTTAGGTTGTAAAGTTCTCTTCCTAGAAGCATGTCCTTTGAATTTTCCCCAAAATGCCTGTAACGATTTCCTCATTTTTTTTTTTAATTCCAAAAAACAGGGTAGCACTTAGGGCCCTGTGAAAGGTCTACCATTCATCTTCTAACCAAGCCAGACAAACTCAGGCTGATTTGACCCTCGAGACATGTTTGAGTTCTCTTCCATAAACATACTGAGGACTTGTGATGTGCGCCTGCCCAACTTTCTCCTAAGCGGTGGGGATGCAGAGAAGAGTCAGATATGGTTGATTGTCTCAAGGAACTCATTTCCAGGAAGTGGTCTCTGGTGGAGTCCTGTGTCAAGGAGAAAGGGGTGCGGGGAAAACAGGAAATACATGAAAATAAGAAGGTAGGCCTCTTGGAATCTGATTCTAATTCACGAGAGGTCATTTTGACAAGGGCCTTTCTGTAGTCACCAGAATCCCTGGTTCACATTGGATGGGCTTGTTGTATTGTGTCACAGTGGCACGAGTCTTACAGAAAAGGCTACACCAATTGTTCTTGCCAGGAAGGAAAACAGTATGTGGCGCCCAGGACAGAGCTGGTCCCAGAGTCTGTAATTTGGGTCCTCTTCCATGCCCAAAAAGCAAGGAGCAGCTGGTCTTGAGGAGATTATCTGTTGTGCTATATGGATGTCCTTCTGCCTAAGGTCTGAATTGAGTTTCCTCCCAAGACAATGAATGACCAGACTTATGCTCTGGGACCAGTCTCTTCCAGGATCACAGATGGAAGGCCCCATTACAGCCACACACAGATTCACCACAATATGGAAACCCTTCAAGCAGGAAATGGAACAAAAACACAAAGTATGACCTGACCCAATACCAGAGAGCTTTTTTCCTGCCTCAGATTTTAGTGGATCATTCTGTTTGTTATTTCTTCTCTGTAGCTTTCTGGAGATATCAGAACCTGGTTCACTGGCAGCTATTTTTTGTAAGACTCATGCAAACACCTTTTATAATACCATCTCTGATCTGGTCTCTTTCCAACTCAGTTGTTCTTGAAGCATTTTATACACTTTATAATTTTATAGTATTTCCTGGTAAGGCTTCCACCACTGATGAGCTGTAATTGAACTGACCACACCTGAGTATAAATTACTATTACAGATAGGTTATTACTTTCCTGCTACCCTGTTGTCTCAAGCTGTTAAAAGCCACAGGGCTTTTGCTCTTGTTGTGGTGTATCCCTGGAAGGTTCTTCCCAGGATGGACTCATAGCTCACTTCCTTTATTTATATTAGATTTCTGTTCAAGTTCTGCCTTGTCATTGAGCTCTTCACAATCTCCCTATATCAAGAGTAACCCTCACCAGACCAGAAACCTCTGTACATCTTATACCCTATATCCTATACCCCGTTTAAATTTTCTTCACAGCTATTAACATCATCATAGCTATTAAATTACCTCCCCTTTCTAGATTTAAGCTGTCCCACTGGTGTATCTCCAGGGCATTTTGTAGGTTCTCAATAAATATTCATTTAATAAACTAACCCCTTTTCAGAGATTCTTGGCTCATGCCCTTACAGAGATTGCATAAAGCACAGAGTTCTATAGAATTTCTGGGCTTTGGATCCTATGTGGGCCACTTAGCAACCAGGGGACCATGAGCAAGTTGATTCCCTTCCTTAAACTTGCTTCCTTAACCTCAGCAAAGAGATAAAAGCATCTACTTCTTTAGAGCAGAGGTGAGGATATGATGAGAGAGGGCGAGGAAAGCATTTGTCTCCCACAGCAGGCATCCAGTAAACGTTCCTTGCTTTCTCACTGTCCCTTTGCTCTGTTCGTGCCCTCCCCTGCTAATTCTTTCTCCCACCCCCTCCTTTCTTTTATCCTTCCCTTCCTCACCTGTTTTGGGGGGGTCCTTCCTTCCCTTCTTTTCCTGCCTCCCTTCTGTCCCTCAGCACTAGGTGTGGGGAAAGCCTAAGGATTCTCTTTCTGCATGGGTCTCAGTAGTTCTCTCAAAACACATGTGTGTGCGTGTGTGTGTGCGCGCGCACGCACACACACACACACACACACACACACACTACTTCTATTCCTGACTTTTCAAAAGGTTTGCAGTGAACCATCTTGGTGAATATGTTTGCCTTTATTCACTTCTTTCTGAGCCAAAACTTTCTGCAGTCCCTTAATTTTTCTCAACTAAGAGTCACATCATAGAATTCTCCTTTTGAGGCANNNATTCCTGGATAAGATTGTTCTCCTCTTCATCCCTTTATTCTGTGCTAAAAGCACATAGTCCACAGGGATTCATGGAACGTCAGAACCTACACATGTATCCAGGTAGAGGTTATCATTACTTTGGTCACAGGGAACATTTAACACAGGTTTTTCAGTATTATGGTAATCTTAACCCGGGTCAAAGCCCTTACTTTATTGGACTATCAGAGGGCATTCTTTCCTATATTTTGTAGTTAGAACATGAAAACAAATTTAGACAGCAGATTGGCCCACACAGAAATACAACTGCACAATGCTCAGTCCTTAGAATAATATCTGGAAATTAGCAGATCCTGGCCTTAATGAGGGTTACGTAGAAGCTCAGCTGCACTGTCTTAACCAAATAAAAAGGGGTTTGTCAGGCTCATAGAACAAGAGATGCAGTGACAGATCATCTAGGGCTGGTACTGTGACTTAATGACATTTTGGTGAAGGCTGTGGCTTCTCCCAGAATTCCTTGCAGTGCAGGCAAGAAGAGGAAGGAAATGATGAGTTCTTTTCAATGGTCCCAACTCTCATTGAGCTAGTTACCTCACTGTTCTCTCAAATGCAGACTGTCTGTCTTCTGCAGTGTGAAATATTAGCTTTCTAATCGTTATTTGATCTATATCCCTTCCATCCCAAGTCATCCTCTTACTATCCTCAGGTCCCGAATTCCTTTACTTTTTACTACTAGATGCTCAGCTCTAGCACAGAGCAGACACTGAATACCTATTTGTGGAATAAATGAACAAATAAACTATTGAGAAGTGTCATGTTTTGATATCTGCAACATATGGACCAATTCATTCTTAATTCTCTTCTTATACCTGTAAAGTTCTTTTTTTTAAAGATTTTATTTATTTATTTATTTACTTATTTATTTAGAGCGAATCGGAGGGGGGCAAAGGGAGACACAGAGAATCTCAAGCAGACTTCATGCTGAGTGCCGAGCCTGACATGGGGCTTGATCTCACGACCCTGAGATCATGACCTGAGCCAAAATCAAGAGTTGGATCCTTATCTGACTGAGCCATCCAGGTGCCCCTTCTCATACCTGTAAAGTGTTTTAATAAATTGTAGAAACAAGAAGTGACTTTAAAATTCAATATCAATTCTGAATAATGAATCCAATATTATAGGAACAGATAAAAGTTCAGGAACACTTAAGAAGTTCTGGTGACTCTGCACTAACATTTATAAAATCATTTATTTTGTGTTAGACATTATATTAAGGCATTAAAATAATCTCATTTAACCCCCACAAAAGCCCAATGAGGCAGATTCTGTCACACCACTGTGACAGATCTCTGAGGAGATCAAGGGAACCTGAAACCATGTCAGAAACTAAACCAAAAGAGATACCTAAATTAGCAGTGACCAAGCTGGTCTGACATTCTCACAGATCTTTAATGTTTCTTTCTGGAAGGCTGGAGAAGGCTGGAGAAGGCAGCAACACCCCAACATTCAGCTCATACCAGGGGGCCTTTGCCTTTGCTGTTCCCTCTGCCAGGAATGCTGTTCCCTCAAATCCCACAAATCTGGGTGGATTCCCCAACTGCATTCAGGCACCCACTCCAACGTCGCTTCATCCAACAAACCTTCCCTGACCTCGTCTCATTTTTCACCCATGACCCTGTTTTGTTTTTTCTTCAGAGCCATCATTACCTCGTGAAATACTGTATATTCATTTGTAAACATTCATCTCCTCCCCACCAGAATGTCAGATCTCTGAGGCAAGACTGGAGTCTCTGTTGTCCACCTCTGATTCCCAGCACCCAGATTTGTTGTTAGCTTCTCAGAGATGCCCCCAAATATCCATTGAGTAAATGAGCTAATACTTTAAACAGAATGCTTGCATTCTAATAAGAAAGATGGCCACTCCACCCACCTACCGAGGGCTAATGACCTCTTAATTATTCTGTCCAAGAAATGCTTGGCTTCCCGACGGGTCCTGCCTCTCTTTCCCTTCACTTCACCCCTCCTCATATTTTAGTGGGACTAGGTTCCCTTCAGTACCGTCAGCATTTTTCTTGGGATGGATTCCGGAAGCTGTTCTGACTCACACAAAAGAGTACCTTAAGATGGGAAAAGGCTCTTTCTATCTTTGCTGGGTGATGGCATAAGATCTTTATTAGGTCAGTGCCTCGCACGAACCACAAGCCTCTTAGGGAGGTAATCTGTCCAGCTCATCCTGTCACTCTTCAACTTAGTGCCACTCAGTAATGATGTGCTCTAGCTGTCATCTCTATTATCCTGCTGCAGTAAAGCGACCACCTCCTTCCATCTTCCTTTCATTTGGAGTCCAGTTTATCATCTCCGCTCGGGTGTGCTTGTTAGTTGCATCTGAGAACCCACGAAGGGCTGGTCATCCAAATAGTGATCAGGTGTCGCTTGCATGAGAGAGCGTGGCAGTTAGTGGCCAGTACTACTTTTGGTTTTCATGTGATGACAGAATCCAACAAACTTCATATCGAAACAACAACAAAATCTCATCGGCATCATTTCGGAAAGGTTGCAAGATTTATGTACTTGTGTAGTCAGAAGCCACATCCACACAATGAGACGCTGCCCCTCCCCCAAATCTCTTTTATCTTCAATAGATCTTGTTTTAAAGGTACCTGCCCATTTATTGTGGATGACAGACTAATAAAATGAAGTCATTTTAATAAACACTGTATCAGAATATCCCATCTTCTAATGTGGCAATGTGAAATTTCACCACTGGAGGAAACATTTAACATTCTGACTATTTTAATACTTTTAATAAATATTTGCAATTCCTATGATAAAGCATCACAGTAGAAAATGCATTTCCTCCAAAATTTATGTTGCTGCTGGCAGGTGGCCATTTTCTAATTTTCTGTCTCACTTACATACATTTATTACAGATTTCTAACTACCCCTTTTCGCTCTTTGGCTTTGAGCATGCTGTTTCCTCTGAGTAGGAATGTGTGTGGTTAAAATTGAGCATGGTGAACAGGAGCTTTCTGGTTTGCAAATTGGAGGGTTGGTCATCATCCCTTGGGGGGGGTCCCTTAACAACCATTTTATTCAGCCCCACAGTACATTTGAATCAAGTCTTCAGGATCCACACGGAGCTCGAGCATCTCTCCTTAGTTCCTCAATGCAGTGAACAGCTGGGGACAGACATGAGGGTGGAATTAGGGGTGGGGACTAGGTCATTAGTTTGACCTACTGAACTGCGGGCTTACTCACGGAATGCAGGAGAATTTGTGAAGTACTTGTGAAAGTAACAAGGCTTAGAGAGATAGCAAAATTCAGGTTAAGTAAACCATATTTTAAATACAAAGGGAAGGGAATTATTCAAGAAAGTGCTGTTGTAGGTCTGCTTGAAGAATTAAAAAATAACTTTTAAAGTTTGTCATTCCCCCTTCATGTATAATTTTATTCTTTGTTAGACATCTCCATAAGAAATCCCTGGGTAGCCCTCAGACATTTCAAAACAAAGTTTGCCATTGCTGCTACTTCCTCTTCCCTACCTTCTGACTTACTTAGTATCAAATCCCTTATCTGGATGCTGGCCCTCACCTAAAGTTATCGCCATTCTCTAATCAGACAGAACAGAAATATGAGGCTTTTGCAGGCATTTCCCTTTTACATTATCCCAAGGCCTTCTCGTCCTACCTATTCAAGGTCTCTTAACTCATTTCCTCCTTCCAATCCCACTGACGCTACCCTAGCTCAAGTGCTTATTACTGCTAATGACCATTATGTCTTATGAATCACTTAATCAATGCATTAGCTCATGTAAGCCTTCCAGAGTCTCAAGAGTCAAGTGATAATAGCATCCCCATTTTACAGACAGAATAAGGCAGAAAGTGTCAGGGACTTGCCTGAAGTTACTCAGTGAGGAGGTTTCAGTACTGGGTTTTGAACTCTGATAGTCTGATACCAGAAGTGAAGGTCTGAACTACGGGGCTCTGCACTGCTCTTGTAAAACTTCACAGTTCTTCTCCTGTCTTATTTTATTTTGTCTTTCCCATTTCTCCTTTACTGTTTCTGCCGTGGACTGAAATATGGGAAAATATGTGGAAATATGGGTTCATGGGTTCACCTGCAAAACCTCTGATGGGACCCTCATGCCCATCATTGACTCATTGAATCATTCATCCATCATTCATTCCTTTATTTCATTTATTTGACAAATATTTGTTGACCACGTATTGTGTAGAAGCACAGTCTAGGTACTGGGGTTATTGCAAAGATAAAAAACATCCAAAGTTCTTGCCCAGTGGATGACAAATAAGGAAACAGTGATACGACAAAAGCTTGGGTAGTGGTAAGCGCTATGAGAAAAGATAAAGCAGAGTGAAGAAGAGAGAGGGAGAGGACTTAGAGTTTTAGACAAGATAATTAGGAAAGCCCTCTGCAGTGAGTAACATTTACGTGTAGACCCAAACAGTAGGTAGGAGGATGCACTCCAGGTCCTGGAGGGTGGCGGGGGTGGGGGAAGAGCGGTGCTTGAAACTGAGCCCGTCTGCAGCAGCAGGGAAGCCATGATGACCGGAGTCAAGAGAGAGTGCTGAGAGAAGAGAGACTTGAGGGGCCTTCTAGACCGTGCCAGTTTCTTGGGAATACCATTCCTTTTCCTTGCACTCATGCACTTGTTAGTTACATGTCCTTAAGCTCTCCTTGCTGTCTTCAAAATAGAGCCTGTACCTTACCACCTCCGTGACTTTCTCCATGCTGAGGGCCCTTCTCCCTGACTTCTGAAATCTTCCCGTCATTTCCGGCCTACATCCAACACCGCAGTCTCAGTTAATTCTTCTGTTATGTCCCATGCTGCCGTAGCTCCCTCCTCAATGAGGAAAAGGATGGGAAATGTTGTAGAGGAGCCGTGGATCAGGCTGCCTGAGATCATATTCCACCACAGCCCTTGTTGACCAGGGGCCTGCAGGCAACCGAGGAGAACTTTTCAAACCTTAGTTTGGTTCACCAGTTTTAAAATACAGCAGTAGAGCAACATTCTCTTTGGGTTTTCAAAGGAATAAGGGAGATTATCTTTGCGTATAGTAAGAATTCAATCAATTTTAGCTTTAAGTTATTTTAAAGGACTTTTGGGATCCCAGGGCCCTTTTATTATAAACCTAGTAACATGCTCTGGTATTATGCCTCTACTCAGTTTTTTCTGGGCTAGACTGTCAGCATCTTGAGAGCAAGGACCGTAATCAGTTTACATCGGGTTACTTTCAGTGCCTTTGCAGGGAGTAGGTGTTAATAAAATGGGTCAAAAGAATTTAGTATCCAAACCAATTTATGTGCATCATCTTAAAGCAGTTTAGGACACAAAATAGTGAAGGATTTTGTAAAGTCTAAAACCAAGCCTTTTTTTTTTTTTTTTTAGTAGTGGAGTTGAGATAAAGGGCTTTAGGAAGTACAGCAACACATATAATCAGCAATGATCTTGTATCTAAAATGCACATAAAATGTCTACCAATAGATTTTTTTAAAAAATAGAAGCTTATAAAACATGGAGAATCGGATGAAATAGAAATTTTATAAAAAATAGGATACAAATTGCAAATAAATGAAAAAAATAAAAATCTTTTGTGATTAAGGAAATAATGTTTAAAACTTCAATAAAATAACATGCTCACTAGATTGGTGAAAATAATTGGTGAATAATAACCACTGGTGGTAAGGATGTGGACCCTTGGGAATACATAGACACTTCTGGTGGAAATAAAACTTGATACAACCATGTTGGGAAATGATTTGGTGCCAGTTTGTGAATTTGAACATTTGCATGCCTTATGGGCCAGCAATTCCACTTCTATTTATATGCTTTAGAGAAACTCTTACTCATGAGCTCCAGAAGATATGTATAAGAATGTTCTTAGAAGCATTGATTATAAGAGCAAAAACCTGGGAACCACCCTGCTGTCCTTCAACAGGATAGTATACACTATAGACTGAATTGTGCCCACCCTCCCAAATCCATATGGTGAAGCCTTAAGCATCAATATGACTACATTTGGAGATAGGGCCTTTAAGGAAGTTCTTAAGGTTAAACGAGGTCATAAGGGTGGGGCCCTAATCACATAGGACTGGTGTCCCTACAAGAAAAGGAAGAGATCCCTGGAGCACAAGTGCATGCGCGCGCACACTCGCACACACACGAAAGACCACGTGAGGACACAGTGAGAAGGCAGCTGTCTGCAAGCTAGAAAGGTCTCACTGGAAACCAACCCTGCTAGCACCTTGATCTTGGGCTTCCAGCCTGCAAGACTGTGAGAAAATAAATTTCTGTTGTTTAAGCCAGCCAGTCCATAGTATTTTGTTATGGCAGCAGACTAATACAATGCATGAAACATTTGTGATATATACACACAATGGAACGTTATGTGGCAATAAAAATGAATACACAACAGCTGTACCCCACAAGGGGATGAATCTTAAAAAAACACATTTACTGATAAAATCAAGGCATAAAAGATTATATTCAACAGTATACCACTTTTATAAGGTTTAAAAACAAGAGATAATAATGTAGTATTTAGGGATATATGCATAAGGATTGAGACTTTAAAAAAACAAGGGAATAATGAACATAAATTCAGGACAGTGGGAAGAAGGAGGAATAAGATGAAGAATGTAGAAACAATGGAACTGTTAATGTTCTAGTATTTAAGTCAGGTAATGAGTTTACAAATATTTCTTTTATTGTTATGTTTTAAACTTGTTATAGATAATGTGATACTGTTTTAAGTAGCAAATATTACATAAAAGGGAACAATAACTAATTTCTTTTGAAAAAGTGCTTTCCTCTCATATGCAAGTATATATAGCCTTCAAATTTTTTTTAAAATTGCAATTACTTTCTTTTTCCTCTCCTTCACATTTTTGCCTTTTTCTTCTTCCCATATAACTTGATTCTTTATAAACTTTAAAATTAGGGAAATAGTCAATTTCATTATTTTTTTGTTATGAAAAATATCCCACTAATATAACAGGTGTATGAGAGTACAATATTCAGAATTGATTCCAGTATAAAATTAATTCTCGGTTACTTATAATATTTAATTTGTGTATGCAAAGTACCCTAGTCACCGAAAAGATAATTGACTTTGCTCTGAAGTCTCTCAGTCTACATATTAATTTCATCTCCTCTCTCAGACCCACATACTCACTGGAACTCATTGGTATTAGCTGTGTGAATTTAGACGAGTTGCAATATCAATAAGTTTGTCAAACATCATCCTATCCGGTCTGTTGGGCAGAATTTGTTTATGTTATCCCAATTCTGTCACCATACTACGTTGAGCAACTGCTTTCCAGTACTGTATGAATTCTTTCCTATTTTACAAGTCACATTCCCCATTGAAGGTTAAGTGTTACTGTAAACTCCGAGCTATAGTAAAATACTTAACAGCAAAATCTCTAGCAGCTAAGGGAGCATATTTTCCATCTCTTATGGGTAATTTTTTTAAAAAAGAATTTAAATCCTAAAAATATATATAAATGGCCTGCTACATTCTCCAAGTCATTGTGGGCCCACACAGCATATACACAGAAGGGGTGCAGTGACTGTTTTTAAGGAATTTTCAATCTTATCACATATTGATAAGAGGCAGGGATGATGTTCGGATGGGTTGTGATCTTTTCCCCCACTAAAATATTGTATTTTTGTGACATTTTATTGCCACTTGTCTTATCCTAAAACCTTTAAAACAGACTGTCAGTCTTACCACATGGAATGTCTTCAACAACCAGACACATTTGGCTCTAATCAAAAAGTTCCGTGCGAGGCATCATCCAAAAAGCAGGGTGGGCTGTTTAAATTATCATTATTTTTTCATCTTTTTCTTCAGGAAATACGGTAAATGTGAGACATTTCAGCATTAATAGCAGAGTGACACCCATCAACACCACCACCCCACCAGCTTGGAGAGTTTGTTGATTGAAAAATAAGTTCCTTCTTACAAATACCAGGCCATTTCATTGGCTGGCCGTGTCTGTGCAGAAAACACTGAGCAAAACGATGGCATGTTCATATCACCACAAGGGTCATAATAAAAAGGTTTAATTCTTTAAGGTGATTCCAAAACCTAAGAAGCAGTCATTTCTCTTTGAAAATAGAGTTTCCTCTATCCTCTCATTCAGTGGAGTTCATTTTCCTTCAGATGCTAAGTCTGTACATCCCAAGGCACGAATGTAAACGCAGACTTCCTTGTTCCCTAATTATCTTTGGCGGAATTAGTATCATCAAAAGAAAATCCCAGCGAAATCGACTTGCACAAGCAGGAGAACAGGAACCAGCGTGTCATTGAAAAAGTCACCTGTTGTGGCCCACCCACAGGAGCACAGGGATGCAGGGACCAAAGCCAGTACCCTCTGCTAGAGATGTGCCCAGGGCAGGCCAGGGAGACAGGTCTCCTGATTGTCCTAGCGCTTGCGTCATCGTCAGGAGCCCTAGAGGCTGAAGAATGATAAGTGGACTTTACAGTTTATTGTATTTGTGCTCAAAGATCCAACACTCTCATTCTTGGATTTAAAGACCTTGATGTTCAAAATTAGGACTAAGCTTCTCGAGAATGTGTCTAAGTTCCACCATGGGACACTGGCTTGCGAGCGATTGGGGTTGATACTTCCCTGAAAGTCGAACACTGTCACTTTAGGGGTTCCCTCACTCAGGCCATTGGCGTGCTCAGGCAATGAATTTCCATTTATTTTTTACTTTTGTGGGGAGGACTGGAATCCATAAATACGAATGGGAGGACTGCTGGCCAGTATGGGAGCTGTAATTCAACCCACGGAGGTTCTGGTAAAATGTGCCCTGGATAGAGCCCTGCTCTTATGGCTTGCATTTATCTGAAACTCTCCATTGAATTACAACCTGCTAATGTCTATTTTCTTACGTGTTATCTATCTGTAGTGATAACAAAATCATGCTAATCCATTCTGATTTTTTTTTATGCTGACACTGAAGCTGAATAGCCCCTCCAGCCAGCCTCTTACATCAAAGTGCTTCTCTCCTATCTGTCGTGCCTCTTAAGAACAAAACGGTATTCCACCCTTCCGCACACTCTAATCTTTCCATTTCTGTTACAATACTTCATTAATTTGACTACCTCATTGCTTTGTCGCTTTGAAGAAGGGCAGAAGTGGAAAACACTTGAATTCACAGTAACCTCTGGCAGGGAGGGTCTGTTCTTCCAAATATTTCAGCTATTTCCTCCCTGCTGGCTTATGATCGTGTTGGAGTTCCTGTGAGGAGCAGATATGAATCGTGCCCTTCCACCTTAGGCATCGTAAATATCTTTCTGATAAGAGATAATTCACCTGATCTCATGCGTTCCTGTGCACTTAAGAGATTCTCAGTGTGAGGAGAAAAAATGCATTTTGATTTGAGGCATTCCTAGGTTTTATAGGGGTGCTAAATTATATCCCTATAATGGTGGGGGAACTACTTCTCCCATCACCGAATGCCAGCTTTATCTCTTTCTTTTCCCTTTCCCCAACCTCAAAAGAAACATCTGACAAACCACTCAATCCAATAAACTGTAAGATTCCCCTGTATGTCCCATGTTTGTGATATTAAATAAATGTGTGTGGGCAACATGGATTATAAGGGTCTTTGCGAAGTAAGGGAATTTCGTTACTTTGAATCTCTGAAAGGAAATGTGAATCTCTGTGCCAATCAGTCCGTTCTATTTTAATGTGCTCTAAAGATTAAAAATGTGTCCTTATATTAAGCCTACATCTGCCTGAGTCAAATTCCCTAGTCTTAATCTTGCCCTCTGGAGCTAACCTGTCCATTTTATCTCTTTTCAGAGGTCATTTTCCCCGAATGTGACTGTAGTTATCAGACTTATTTTAAGTCTTCTCTGCACAGTTCCTACAAGCTCTCCTTCCGTGACACGGATCCTGGAACCCCCCCCCCAACCCTGAGCAGCCATTCTCACAGTGGGTCACTGTCAGGATGCCCTCACAGAATACATTTAAATATCATCTTAGGGTAGTTTCCTGGGGTAGTGACCTGAGCTCGAAGCTTGGTGCACATGGTTGATTTGGGAGGCAATGCAGGAAGCTCAAGTTGAGAAGAGTGGCCTCCAGTCTCCCGAAGGGAGAAAAGCCATGAAGGATGAGTTAATGAGCTGATTCCTGCTGTGGGCAGTGCAGTTCTCTCTGAGGGGGACCCTCTGAGAAACCATGTGAAAGGCACCCAGAATCATTCCACCTGGTGTCGGGAGACTGAGGCGTGCATCCACTCCCCCCCGACTGGCAGAGGGCCACAGCAGGGAGCACCAATGCCGGTACTTCCTCTGTGTGTCTTGGTGCAGAATCAGCATAGAGGTGCCCGCCAAACCCACACGCAACAAAAGGGAGAGAGACTCAGCCTTTTGAGGTGGACAGCTGTGTGTCTGCTGGAAGCCGCCTTTGTCGGCATCGGGGGAATTCCAGTGGGCTGAGGGGAAGTGGGGCAGGGCTGCTACCCGTGCCAGGCCGGCAATATAAATAAGTGAACCTGGTCAGGTACAGAGCAATGGGAATACCGAGCCTGTGGAACTACAGAGTTTAAAAACTCCCTGAAAGCACTACAGCTTTAAAAGATACATATGAGTAATAACTTCGAGGCTGTCCTGGCCAAACAAAATATGTTGGCCGGTTTGCAGTGTTGGCCAGCCTGTAACCCTTGCAACAACAGGCAGCTGGGATAGTGACAAATTTGAATGTGTCTCCCGCCTGAAAGAGGCAGCCATTTCTCAGCTCTAGCCAGTCGTTACCATTTAAGATGGGCTGAACGCTGTTAGATTTTGATTCTCTCCTTGAGAATCTGGAGATTGAGATTTTATGGGAAATATCTTGATTTTTAAAGACAATGTAAGCTGAATTTTGGGAGGCCCCATGAAGTACTTTTGGGGGTGTCCATCTCCCACACACAGTCTCTGCTCCAATAGGAACAGCAAAATGAACACCGGGACTTTGGGAACCCAGGATCTCAGAAGTATACAAAGGGGCTCGCTTGTACATTTCTGGACAAACTGGTTTTGCTAATGCAAGCTTATTCCATAGAAATCAAGGTTCTTCTAGAGCTGAAAACAAACAAAAGAAACACACAGACAAAAGAAAATGATTAAAGACATGCAATGAGAGCAGAAGTTGAGCCTGTCTCTGTCACTAGATAAACTTCATTTCTATTGATGTGAACACTGTCTTTGGGGTGGAGGGCTGGGGGTGAGGCCCCAAAATAAGTAAACCATTTTCTCCCTTGTTACTGTAACCTAGGTTAAAGCAGCATTGCTTTACACCAGGAGAATTTAAGGTAGAGCTTTGATCTCCTCTCTATTAAAGTAAAGTAATGCATTATCCTGACCTCAAAAAAGTAGTCTTAATTAGGGGCCTTGAATGAAATAATTGTCCTTGACATTGCTTCAGCTCAGGGCATAAAGCTGTTACCAAATGACTTATCAAGAAATAAGACATGCTGCAATAAGGACTATTTATTTCATAATTCTACATTTTGAATGTTAAGCTCCCAGAATGATTATACCATCAGGACAAATACTAGCTTAGCGGTGACCAGTAAGGAGAAGACGTTGTATGAGAATGAAGTCTGTGCTGAGATTATGCACTGGTAAAGGAAATCGTCTTTGTTTAAACACTAATATTGTTACTATTCTGTACTTACTTCATATGCACCTTAACATAATTATTTGATTGTGAAATGTCTCTTCTTTGTATTTCAGGGTACCTTTTTGACTATTGGCACCAAGATTGGAAACAGAAAAGTGCAGAAAAAGCACTGGTTTAAAAGGCAGGTGATTTCATTCTTGTTCCTTACTGTGTGGTTGTCCAGTGTGGCCTCGGAGAAATTTTTTATGATCATCTTTACATTCCTTACAGCTGTATTATCTTATAAGTTTGATATAATTGTTGCCTTGCTTCTTAATTTGACCTTTGTTTGTCCTACTTTTTACCTAAAAATAAAACTTGGATCAGTTCTTCTTACCAAGGGAAACTCTGGGCAAAACGTAAAGATGACAAAATAATGTCTTTGGAGTTCCTAAGACCTTCTTTCTGGTTCCTTTTTCTTTCCCATGACTACTTCCTCCCTCTGCATCTCTTCACTCACACCCACAAAACACTTTGTCACACCAGGAAATGCTTACTCTCACCAAATGGGGTTCTCAACACAAGATCTCCAACCAATGATTTAGCCTGAAGTGAGGCAGAACTAACTGGTTGTTGCCCTTTGTTGCATTTGCACTTTTTTCTGGTTGCAGAGTTGAGATTTGACTCTCCTATTTTGGAATTCAAGAAATAAGTATCCAAGTGGGAGAGATTTTAGGGTGCTAGTAGAGAATGATTTCTACTCTCCCTCCAGACTTTTAAAAGGCAATGGGTGGATAACATAGTATGGAAATCTGAGCCTCAATCTAGTACAGGTTATAGAGGCAGGCTGTGTTAGGGCCAGGCAAAGAGCTCAGATCATCTGTGCATGTCACACTCCACACAGCAAATGTGTACTAGGTGACTACCTACTGGGCGAGGTGCGGGGGCACAGAGCTCAGTGCAACAGTATTCTCCCATTAGGAATTTATGGGCCAGTGGTGGAGATGCTTGGAAAGCATAGATTTGCAGGACAATGCAGTGCTTGGACTGGTAGCCCCGGTAGGGCCTGGTAAGATGGTGTTTGGCACAAGCCAACAGATGCCATGGTACTTTTCAACCCTTCTTAGACAGTGTCTGTCCAAATAATCCAATCAGACCAGGGAGCATTGGTTTTCCTCTCCTTGTCTGTTTTCCCTTCCACCTCTCAGTCTCTCTTTTTTTTTTTTTTAAGATTTTATTTATTCATTCGACAGAGATAGAGACAGCCAGCGAGAGAGGGAACACAAGCAGGGGGAGTGGGAGAGGAAGAAGCAGGCTCATAGCAGAGGAGCCTGACGTGGGGCTCGATCCCATAACGCCGGGATCACGCCCTGAGCCGAAGGCAGACGCCTAACCTCTGTGCCACCCAGGCGCCCCCCACCTCTCAGTCTCTTGTCCTTGCTGTTAAGGACACTACCATTGCTCCTACTTCCCCCAACACCTAGAGCACAGTCTTTATCTCCGGTTTGAATCTGAAAGTCGTTCCCAGCTCTTCTCTGTATCCCTCAGACACCTGAAGGCATTCTCCAGCTACTTATTTAGTCCCACGTTTCTTTGGGTTTCCCTGACATGGTGCCTCTTGCCCCAATAATAAAAAGAAAAAAAAAATCCTCTGAGAAGCCAAAATAGAAAATATTTCATAGAAGTGGAAGAGCTAATAACATCTTCATCAAGGATCTAGATTTCCTCTGGACTTTAAGGGTGAGTGGGAGTTGACAGGAAAGGGGAAGAAGACAGGCTGCATAGAAGCAGGAAGGTGAGACAAACTTGGTGCATTTGGAGAAGAATGAGAGGCTGTGTGAAGAAGTCATCTCTGCAGCTCCCTGATCTGTCACTGGTGTCTGTTTCAGAGAGAGGAGTATTGATGCCCAGTCGAAAAGCACAGACTTTATCTTCTTCGGCTCCCCAGTAACCACTCTACCATATATGCATGAAAACAACAGAAGAAAATTGCCTTGCAAAAGAAAATTTCAGAAAGAAGCTTGCTATGGGGGCTAATTTCATATCGATTCTAATAGTTATTGGTAGAAAGAACTGTATAACTATCTTTGCCCCCAAACCTTTCTGTTCTACCCACCAGACACACACACACACACACACACACACACACACACACCCTCAACCAATCCTTCCAGCCTTCCAATCCGTGGCCTCTCAATTTGCATTTGGTCCTGAGATTTTTCCATTAACAATAGGTGGGGCCCATCCTTCTGGTTTTAACTTCTTCCCACCAGGCAGTAGAGATTTATCTTGACAAACCATTTGGAATTGCTGGAGGGAATATAAATAAAATTTGAACATGCATCCTACAGCAGTGAAGAGAATACCTGAGAAGTTTGAAAGCTTTCGTGGGAGATTAGAGGCGGCCGTGAGGAAATGTGCTACTGGTGGTGAGCTCCCAGCACAGATATTTCACTATCCAGGGATCTCTAATTACTAATACAGTACATGAACAGTATGATATGTCCTTACAATTGCAGACGCCTTTTCAAAGATAATCTTTAATAGTTTATTTGACAACCTGTAAAATTATAGAAAATTATTAGTCTTGGGAATTACAAAAATCCCTGTAGTACAGTCAAACAATAAAATTATAATTACCTGTGGGTAATTGAAATTTAACTGTTTTTTTATTGTATATTACACATCAATAGCAACATAAGTTCAAGAGGTTTTTTTCTTCTTTCCTTTTTTCTTACAGAACCTGAGAAAATGGACAGCACTGTCGGGGGCTTGTGAGTTCCTGTCACAGTACTGAGCTTGAACAATTCCGATTAAAGCCCCATGTTTGAGACTGTCATTAGACCTGCATTAAATTACATATCTGGAGTGTTAAAAAATAAAGAGTACAGTAGCTTTTTCTCAGCTACCTAAGGTAGGTAGTTAAGGCCTTGATTATCTTTAAAGATCTATTTTTTCCCTCCACTGAAAGTCATTGTTTCTTTCATTAAACATAAAACACATTTAAGAACACTAAACTGTGCAGACAGGAATATTAGGATGGCATATTCCAAAGTACCTTTGTTCTGTATTCATCGCTCTGGCTTGACTTCTGCATTGTATAATGTGATTTTATTATTTAGCCCTCATTCAGGTGAACTGAACAGAATTGGCGTTGCTCGGGACCTCTAACCCCCCGGCCTAGGATAAAGTGGGGACTTGCCTTCCTCCTCCTCATCCTCATTCAACTTCCCCTTCCAACACCCCCCAAAGATAAGTTTTTAAAAAGCCACATAAGCACTTTCAAACTGAAGGGAGGTGCTAGCATTTCTGTTACTCATCACTTCTCTTTTGAATGACAGCCTTCATCACAACCCGTCCAGGCCTCACCCTTCTGGGTTCCTTTGTTTAAAGAAGCCTCTTGGTCCTTTGGTTCTTCCTAACTGAATAGGAATTTAACTGAATAGAAAGAAAGTACTGGACCCGTACAGGGGAGAAAACGCCATAGGTAAAAGGGTTGGTTCCTTCGCAGAATTGTCTCCACCCACTGCTCCTCCTCCCTGGCTCCATCCTCCTGCCTCTGTACCAGGGTCCTGCCATTTTCTGTCTGTAAACATCAGCGCTGCTAAAGGCCCATGGGGAGCCGTGGGCGCTCAGGGTAGTCCTTTGAAGCTTTTATACAGAAGTAGCAGCTTCAGGCCAAGTGGTCTGACCCAATTCCTTCTCTGCGGTTTGGAGAGTAATGGGAACGTAAATCTTTTATTTCACCAGGTACTGATTTTCACCTCTTTATCTGGATAGAAGGAAACAGGGCCAAAGAATGTGGAAGGTTCCAGACTGATATTAGAAATTAACCGGTAGGCTAGTGTCATCCTTTCTTCTGTAAGCGGTCTGAGGGATCCATTGTGGGAGAACAAGAGGCCGCTGTCTTCCATGGTCACCACTGGGGGGTTCATGACATGTGAGACAGAGGAAGGAGGGGCTACTTCATCCACATCTTTGCCTTAATTATATTAAGTGGACCAAGAGAGAGGACGAAAGAAAATGAAGTTCAGAAACAGCAGCCCCAGCTCATTTCTTCTCATATCTTCCTTCATTAATTCATTCACATAGAATTCACAGAGATGATGGCAGACAGAGCGTACATTCGTGCACACTCATTCCTCTAATTTTTTAGATAGCATATCATCAAGGTTTCCCATTGGATGGCCAAAGTCATAATTTCATCAATCTCAAGAACCAGTATTGAAAAGTAAGCATACACAAAGCATTTCTTTTGGGAAAAGGGAGTCTTCCTAGAATCAGTTTTATATAATGATTTAATGAGGGCCCTGAAAACATCAAATCTGATTTTCTACCCAAAGATAGGTTAGAAAATATGTATACCATCCTGAGCGTTAAATCCATGTTGCAGAGTGATGAAAGGCTGACACATTACCCTCAAGTAGAGGAAAGTTCAAGGTGGATAATGTCCCTCTGCAGACTGAGATAAACTCAGCAGTTTGGAGTCCCATGAATTCATGACTTTGTAAATGTCAATTCGGTGCTATCTTTTAAAGCAGGAACCAGCTCACATCTGGTATACTCGTTCATCTTCTTTCTTTTCCCACTGGAGCAGAAGCTCCATGAGGAGTTTCACTTTATCACACCCATCACTGTCGTTGTCACAGCCATCCACTACTCTCACACTTGAAATAAAATCCAGCCCCACATATGTTGCCCCAGCCTGCCTCTCTGACCTTGTTACCCTCCACTCTTCCCCTCACTTCCCTGTAGCCACCAGGCCCCTTGCTATTCATGAATGCACCAGATTCTGCCCACTGCACTTTTTTAAATTTTCATTCTTCTCACCTCCAAAGACAGACAGGTCTTCCTGACTACTGTTCTAAAATTTGCATCCTTCCAAACCTGGCGTTCTGCTTCCCCTTAGTCTGCTTTGTTTTTCTTCGTAGTATGTATCACTGTCTATAAAGAGTTTTTAGCAGTGACAATAACTCAGTAATATTCATTGAATGGGTAGAATTTGGCAAGTGGAGAACATCCCAGGATGGGAATGGGTATAGATGTCAAAGTGATCCCGAGTTACACACCAGGGTTCTTAGGGCCATTAACAGAAACCGACACAGCAGGGGGGGTTGTAGAGAAAGAAATAGCTCATCACCAATGAATTGTCTTGATTTGTATACAGAAATTTGTCATTTCTTATTTGTAAAATGGAACTAGGTGATCTACGCAGAGTTAAAGACTCTGTGTTGGGTCCAACAGTTCAGTATTACGTTGGGGAGATAAATGTAGAAACTATCAAATCCATAATAAGGTAAAACCTGGTTTCCACCAATTTAATCTCTATTAAAAGCCTCATAAACCACATTTTGGTAAAAGGGACTAATATCTATCTCACAGTTATGCCCAGCTTCTAACTCAATTGGCATATGTTTCTTCATATTCCTCTTTAAAAAGTCAATGGTTTATGAAATTATCCAAATACCTGAATCCTTCTCTAACCAGAAAAAGTCACTAAATGCAAAAGAATTTAAATTGCTCACAGTCCATAATCCCCTCAGTCCTCCCCCCCCCCCCGCCCCCAGTGCAAGCTTTAGTTTCAAGAAAAGAAACACATGTAAAGCCCAGTAAATTTTGGGTAGGTGGCTCTATGATTTTGACTCAATGCCCTGATTTTAACCCATGCTGTTGAAAGGTACAGCTTAAAAATAGCCAACTGCTATTTTTCTCACCCTGTCCTATGACTTCCTCAATTCCTCTTTCTACTTCAGGAGGAGAGAAGGTGGAAGTCTTTTCCTCAGCAGAGTTTCACTCAGCAGAACACCCATTTGTGGAGTTTTGTGAGAGGAAAGCCCAATGGAGTCCTGGGAGGGGTGGTAGGGGTACCTCTAAGATAACGTTCTAGAAAGGCATTATTTGTTTCCTAAAAGCACTTCAGAATGCTGAATATGCTCAAGATGCAGCCCTCAAAGCTATATGGTGGTCTGTATCTCTCAGTATAGACAGTGTCTTTTGCTCAATTCAGCTGAAGGCTCTTTGATTGAATCTTATCTTGTGGAAGATTTGAAAGGTGTGGAAAGCAAGTTCTAACCTCAGGCTTTCTAGAAGAGTCTAATCTCTTGCTGTCAACTTTAAAATGGCTGTCTTCTTCTAACAACCTCGGGCCATTTGTCAACCTCTACAAGGGCTTCACAATATGTATCGTGTAGACGTCAATGTTGTTCCCTCAGTATCCACGTTCTTTGGGTAGCAAATTCCTATAGATTCAAGGTTATGAAGGGAATGGATTTCTCAAGTCTGAAGGGTACCTCACCCTGTTTCATAAACTTTTTAAGCCTTCCTGACTAAAACCAGAGGCCTGGTTGACAGTCTTTTCACATCCCTTCCAACTCTGGGAGTCCAGGTTTTTGCTCAGGCCCAGATAATTCTTGTAGTGAAAAAGTGAAACTTCTGTTCTAGCTAATTCAGTCCTCGTCACATTTGCTACTGTTTTTTAGAAGCCAGAGGCGATTTACAAGGGAACTTGCAAAGCCATTTTGCCTGAACAAATTCTCCATCTGGTGATTCACTGAACATTATCTCTTATTTCTTAAAGGAAGAAACAAGGAATGGACTTAGAAGGCCTCATGCTGATATTTACCTGCCAAGACATCTTAACTCTGCTGACTCTCCAGACAGACCTATTTGTAAATTTACATTTAAAAAAATCCTTCAGTATAATTTCCCACTATCCCTTTGCTGCAGCTTAGGTCAGTGAAGCCGCCAGTTGAAGCCCTGTCCACAAATAAATACTGGAAAAGCTGAACTCCAGGGAGATTTTCATTTAAAAAAAAAAAAAAAGGCTATTTTTTTTTTTATTTCATGAGGCCCACAACTGAGTTTGAGTGTTTTTTTAGTCAGTTGTTTGGTGATGCCTAAGAACATCGCTTCTGCCAAGGCGTCTCACCTTGCCTCCTGTGTAAAAGGGAAGGACATGCGGAGATTCTTGTTTCTCAAAGGGAAAGAACTGGGTCTGCTCCAATAGAGGAGTGACTGTGAACTCACACAGGCTCTGCTTCTTCTGGGATGCTCTCAATTCCCCAAACCACCTCCCCCACCCCCTTCCCACTCCCCACCCAACTCCAGTGCTTTGTCTTCTCTTCCTTCTGGTTGCTGGGACATTTAAAAGCAGTCCTTGGGGGTCTGTTGGTCTCCCTCCAGACTTTACTATGACCCTCTTGATCTCTGTGTCTCCTGATTGCCTAAAGTCAGGTGTGCCTTCCCATTTGAGGACCCCCCTTTTCTCATCAATTGCATCCCTTCTTCTTCTGCCCTTTCCACCTCTAGAGGTAGTATCTCCCCATCAAGTTGGTTTGCTCTCTAGCCAGCTTCTGCCTAGGAAAAGAGACTGCTCTTGCCTCCTTTTCCTCCCCCAGTGCTGCTTCCCAAAGGCCACATACTGCTCATTCAGCTCATTTTCTTTGTGTTTCTGTGACCCTTGTTGCCATCTGACTTTGGGTCATGCCTTCTTTTTATAGTCCTCTACCGTTAACACTGGAGGACAGAATCTGGGCCAGATATATGTAGAAAGAGGGCTAGGAGAAAGGGAAGAGGAACAGACTGGGCCAAGAAAGGGTAAGAGGTTCACAGGACACAGGGAAATGGAAACATTGCACATAATCTTATATAAGGGAACAAACCAAGCCAGGCACTCATTCACTCATAAATGTACATATTCATTCATCAACTCAACACTTGTCTGTAACAAATACTGTACCTCTAAGTTGTCTCTTTTACAAAATTGCTCAAGATTATTTCTTCTCTCTGCGCAGGAATTTTAGACTAACACAACCATCCTCCAACATAAGTGTGAAATGACCATTCTCTAAGCCAGAGATGCTTGTCTCTCTTTTATTCAGTGTCAGGCGAAACACAAGGCCCAGATCTATGGCACAGCATGACGAATTTGAAGCTTTTGCCTCGGCTCTCATATAGCATTCATCCAGTCATTTATTCGTTCATTCAGTCAACCATTTAACTGATATTTATTGAGCAAGAACCTAGTCCATGGCAATTATTGTTTGTGCACTCCGGAAGTGGCAGTGAGTGAAACAAAGTCTCTGGTCTCATGCAAGTTACTTATTAGAGGGGTAGGTTGAGGGAGACATACATACTCTTTCAGGTGTTGTAGAATTCTGTGAAGAAAGATCAGGTGGGTAAAGGGATAGAAAATCATGAGGCGAGCAGTTGCATCCTTAAGTAGAGTGGCGGGAAAAGTCTCCACCAATATAATAATTTGAAACTTGAATGAATAAAATGTGGGAGTAAGCCGTATGGATTTCTAGAAGAGAGCCTTAGAAAATGGGAGCAGGAAATCAATAATCCTCAAGCAGAATAGTGCTTGGTATATTCAGAAAATAGCAAAAGGTGGAGTTATCTAGTGGATCCATCTCTTATGAGCACCCATACGCCTTGCATCTTTGCGAAAAATAATATCTACTTCGTTATGATCACCTATTTAGTGCTTATCTTCTCCCTCTAGGCTACACGTGATATGAAGCAGGGAATCAACTGCTTAGATTACCCCCACATCCTAGTGCTTGCTCAATATCTGGTACATCGGAGGTGTACCATAAATAGTAATCAAATGAATGAGTGGATGTCTGAATAAATTGCCCTATAAAACGAGATAATGCACATAAATCTTTTAGCTCAGTAGCAGACATACACTACACATTTAATGTATTTCAGGGACAATATGTTGCTGCTGATGCGGGTGATGATGATACAACCCAGCAGAAGATGAACTTCTTCCTGAAGATGGAGACGACTACTCCTGGTCTACGGTAAGTCTTTGCAGCAAGAAGGTCTCTTTAACTGCTTCTTGCCAAAATACGTTCATCCGGTGTGTGCCCTGTGTAACTCCAGTGAAAGCTGTGGCAGCGGCCAATGCATCTCTGATGACATACACATATAACAACATCCAGCCGTACAGTCAATAACAAGAAGGCAGAACTCTTCAGCTTGTAGTTTGCAATGGCCTGCCAAACAAGGAGGAGGGTCTTCAGAGAGAAAACAGGTAAACGATGGAAAATGAAGACTGTCATCCAAGTAAGGGATTATTTATGGTACATAAATAGCTACTTGAAGTAAGTTCCACATCATGGGCCCACATACAGAATTAACAGATACTGTTCCAAAGATCCAACCCTCACAACTTTTGAAGCATCACGTATAGAAGAGGAAGTCTCAGTTTGAAATAAGGGAGGATTCTGGGTGTTATGCACAAATAATGAATCATGGAACATTACATCAAAAACTAAGGCTGTACTATATGGTGACTAACATAACATAATAAAAAATTATTATTAAAAAAATATTAAGGGAAGATTATGGATCTCAGAAACCGAGGAAAGGTGACATTGTCATAGAGCCTGAAACATTCTGGGGTTGACAGAAAACAAATCAGCTAGTGATGATTAAACCGCAGATATGCGGGAATATTAGAGTGGGGAAGTGTTGTAGCGGGTATTTCACAAAGCACCTCACTCCTTTATTTCACAGATCAGGGAACCCATGTTTTTGGCTGAAACATCTCTCTCCAACTTCTGTCATCATTGGCAGGGCTAAGAGTAGAAGCTAGATCTTCTGTCACAGAAGTGGATGTTTCTTCAATTAATTTCCATAACTGGTCTCCCTGCTCACATTCCTGCCCTTCTCTCATCTATTCTATACCTAGTATCAAAGTGATCTTTTAACCTGAACTCAGATCATTTTACTATGCCTAATAAGCTCTCTAATGGTTTCTCATTACAAATACAATGAAAATTCCTTATAACGGCTTACAGTACTTCTCTAGCACACGACGCTGCCTGGCACATAGTAGGCGCGAATGAATGAATGAACTTCTTTTTTCCCAAATACTACTATAAAGTTGGCCAACCATGATAAATCTGCAGAAACAACTTGATTTAAATAAAATATCTAGTAGTATTTCCTCTTAAATTAATGTCAGGATGAAATTCAAGCTGAGTAAAAGTGGGTTAACTGAATTCAACAATCAGCCCCAAATAATTTATTTTAGTCTCCATTTGCCAGTGGACAGCCACTCATTCCCTCTCTGGCCCAGCCTCATTAGGCCTGTTTACCATTGATTTTGATGACAATATGGAAAGGAAATTTATGAAATCTGAAAGGCACAAAGTTGGAAAGGATAATAAATACAACAATCAACATTCAAAAATGTTCTGACAGGCTGGAATTCTGAGCAAATTCCAATAAGATGAAATTTAATAGCAATAAATGCAATGTCCTGGATAAAAGTTCAAATATTAATTGTATAAGTACAGGATGGAGAAACTTGGTTTGGCAGAAATTCATGTGAAAAAGATCTGGAGGATTTAGCTGACCACAACTTTAATAAGACCCATCAGTCTAAGGCAGATGCCTTTAAAAAGTCCCATTCGTAGGTTGCATTAGTAGAAGCCCTTTTTCTAAATTACAACCAGTAATCGTTTTCCTACAGTCTGTAGCTCAGACCACATCCGGCATATTTTGTTCCGTTCTGGGTGCCATATTTTAATGGGGACACTTAATCCAGAGGAAGAAAACCAAGATGGAGAATATCTGAACACCAAGTCATGGTTGAAAGAATTGAAATCCAAAATCATGCCAGGATTTTAAGTTCTACACGGTATTAGGAGAACTTCATTTTTGCTGTTCTGGGAATGAGAATATAAAACAATGGCTTTAAGTGGGTAGTAAATATACTGTTACTGACAGAAAATTTTTGAATCAGTGAATAAGTGACGTAAAGGAGGAAGGAAACGTTTGTTAAACATAGAAGAAAATTATGTGTACCTGGAGTTTCACAATAAAATTGCCACCTGCAAGTTGGAATACATAAACTTTTTGCCACTGGAGATTTTCAAGGGAATTCAGGTGCAAACAACTATACCTCAAAAGATAAAAGCACTGAGTGATTACATAGGCTCTGCATCTGGGACCTCCAGACTAAGCAGTGTTCCTTCCCCACCTCGATTAACTGTCCAGAGTGGTCAACGCAAGAGTCCCTTTCAATTCCACAGTCCATAATTCTCTGTGTATGAAACTAGCTGCCTTAAAATTGAAATCATTTCCCAAGAAACTTGACTTATTGTCTCCAAATAAAGTCAGATGCCATTCTGGAGGCTGCAGAAAAGAAAAAGAAAACTTTGTCTCTTTTGGCAATGATATATAAAACTTAGCAACCCAAAGAAAGAAATAGTTTCTAACCAGCTATCCCTGCCAGGGCTCAGCACAGAAGAGAGAAATGCCCGTCTCCCAGTCTTTTCTGAAAGAGACCTCTATGCATACTTTAAAAGCTGCTGCCTGAGGGTCAGGCTTCTAATTTTGCAGGCATCTAGGGGCCAATAGCTATCCTCCCCAGAGGTTAAGGAAGCCTGGGGACACTCAACACTGACCTCTCCCTCTAGCCTGTTCTGTAATTATATTTGTCCATTTAGAGCTATAAAATCATTTTTATTGCAATGGCTTTAGAGTCCTAATATCTAGTGGGCAAGTCCCCAGTGTTGACTTTTCTTTTTCAAAGTTATTCATTTTTACATTTGATTTTATAATATTTGTCAAGTTTCTTTTAAAAAATCCAGCTGATATTTTGATAAGGATTGTTTTGAAATTATAGGATAATTTGACCAGAATTAATAACTTACAAAGTTAGGCCATTTCACCTATGATCATGGGCTATACTTTAATTGGTTCTTTTATGTCATTAAATGTACTTTTAAAATTCTCTCCAAAGAGTTCTCGTGTATTCTTTGCCAATTTAATATCCAGGTAATTAATAGGTTTAGTTTAGTTTTATTGTTGTTGTTGTTGTTGTTTTTGCATTGTCAGTGGAATCTTACTATTTCTCAAATTTGTCTCTAATTGATTTTTATATAGTTAAGGAACAGTATTAGTTTTGGGGGAAATTATCTTCTCTTGGGCAATCTGATTGAATTTTCTCCTTGGTTTTAATAATTTGCCTTATTTTGTTTAATACTCTAGGAAGAATAATGACATTTTGACTTTTTCCCTAATCTTACACCTCATAGTTCTTTTATTGCCTGTCGAGTTGCTAATGACCCACAATACTATATTATACAGTAGATAATGGGAATACTTTTTTCTCCTGACCTTAAAGTGAATCCACTTAAATCTTTTCCTTTAAATAGGTGTTTCCTGTTGAATTTTGTTATTTAAAATCCTGTGATATTTCTCCTTCTATAGGTGTAATTGAGTTATAGATGATATTGAACTATCCTTGAATTCTTTTAATAAACCATTAATCACTGTATTTTTAATCCCCTATTAGAAAAAGTTAATCTGCTATTTGTAATTTATTAGTATTAAATTGATTAGTGTTTAGTATTTTGTAATTTCTCACCTACGTGTACAAGTCAAGTGGAGTATATCTTTTGTAATGACCTTATTTGATTATTTAAATTAAGATTTTTCTGATTCTATGAGTGAGTTGTTTGGATTTCTCTTTTTTCCTGTCTTCTGAAATAGCATTTAAACAAGGAAAATAGTGTATTTCTTGAAAGTTGTTCTACAGTACAACTAAATGTGGTTACTCCAAAATTATAAATATCTGCTCAATAAAATATACCACAGAGTGAAGTAATAATTTAAAGATAAGGAAGATACTATAAAATGGAACAGGTATTTTGACTGTTTAAAGGACATACTGCAAATTGATGATGAAAAAGAAAGAGATAACCCAATTGTGAAAAAAGGAATGAATATGAACACACAATTTTCAGAAGGGTAAAAGTGAATGGTAGCAACTAAAGGATAAGGTGTTCAAATTCATGAATAATTAGATAATTAAAAGTCAAAATAAGCAAGAGATATCTCTTAATACCTATGAGATTAACAAAAATTAGAGCTGTATAATGCCAAATATTAGTGGAGCTGGAGATAAAAAGGCCTCTTGTACTCTTGATGGTGGTGAAGCTGTTGTAATGTCCCCAAGATACATCCAGCAGTATTTGTCACAGAGTATTCACATGCCTTATGATCCAGCAATACAATACAGTGAAATTCCATGATGGGACATGTTACCTGATGTTTACTCTAGATTTATATATCGTAGTGTAAAATGGAACACTAGTTATATATCAAGGAGGTAGATATGCAAAAAGTAGTAGATTCACACTGTGGAATTATGTGCAGCAATTAGAAACAACTATGTGGACAGATGCACACACAGGAACATGGATGGCTCTCTAAAGCACAGAGATGAAGGAAAATTGTAAGTAAAATTAAGGCTATAGCACAATGTCACACATGCAATCAAAAAAATACACACATAGAATACCATATATACTTTTCTGTGTTAAATTCAATTTCAAGCATGTATGTAATTATATTGGAGTGGTTGTTATGAGCATAAGGAAAATGGGAATGGTGAATGAGAATAAAAATGAATACATACTTCACCTGCATTCTTACATACATACATACATACACACGCGCATTAGTAAAACAAGAAGGAGCCTTGCATCAACCCATAAGAGAGTGCCACAAACTGAGAAATATGATTAAGCAAACCTTCTGCACCAGAGATAAAATAAAATAAGAACTACAAAAGTGTCTCTTAGAACTCAAGAGACTTCAGGAAACAGGAAATGGAAAATTGTCAGAAATTCAGGAGAGACTGTCCCCTCACCCACATGTCTCTTTGTCTCTGTGCATTAGCCTTGCTCTTCTCTCTCAGTAGACCTACTGTTTTTCTTTTCAGCACATACAGCAAGAATTCCATTTTGTATATCTCCCACATATTTATATCACCTCCCTTCTAAAGACCAGCCTAGATTGACTTTTAGGATAAACAGTATAATTCACAAGTAAGATGGATGAATATGGTAGATAACATATTTTTGTTATTATAAGACATTATAAAACTGCATCTAATGTATTTCTTTTATGAGAAATAAATTGGCAGTTTCCAAAGAGGAATTCCAGTTATCAACTTATTCAGATATATCCATAAGCTCCTGAAAGAAAGCTTTTGAAAGTCATATTTGTTTAGTTGTAAAAATTTTGTACTTCTTTTCTTCTTTCCTTCCTCCATTACTTTCTTCATCCATCTTTTATTCCTTTCTTCCCTTTCATCATTTGCTCCCTCTTTTTTCCTTCACCTTCTCTTCCTTCTCTTCTGCCTTTTTCACTTTATTCTCCTCCTTTCTCTATCTCTGTCTCTATTGCTATCTCTATATCTCTATCTCTAACTTTAAGTATATCTCTCTTCTTCTTTTTCTCATTCTCTCCTTTTTCCATAGTCTTAACACCAAAAAGTTCAAAAAAGGGGTTGCCTGATTGGATCACATAGTCTACTAATTGACTTTAGGGAAAGGGTGTTTTCAAAAAGATTTTTCTTTAGTAACGTGACAAAGTATTTTCACTGTTTTCATGCTTTTATGTAGGCTTTCCTTTGAATGCAACACCACCAAGTTTGATAGATTTGGTTCTGTCTTCTGAAAGTTTATCCTGAAATCTAGAAATCCACATCTCAGTTGACCAAAGAAAACTCATCAAATATTTCTCAGCCAGTGTTTCTTACTCTCCTGATTTGAAATAAAAGTTGTTTTGTTTTTAAAGATTTTATTTATTTATTTGACAGAGAGACAGCCAGGGAGAGAGGGAACACAAGCAGGGGGAGTGGCAGAGAAAGAAGCAGGCTTCCAGCGGAGCAGGGAGCCTGATGCGGGGCTCAATCCCAGGACTTTGGGATCATGCCCTGAGCAGAAGGCAGACGCTTAACGATTGAGCCACCCAGGCGCCCCTGAAATGAAAGTTTTGAGCGAGGCATGATATTCAAATAGAAATATGGGCAGCAAGGTTGCCACATGCTTATCATTTCACTGTCCTTCTCAATGATGAAATGAACATAGATACTAGGGTTGGAAATATGATGCTTCCTGGCTATTTGTTGCATCCATCTCACTTCATTGAGTACTTCAAGCGAGGAAGTCTTGTGGAGTATGGAAATAATAGAGACATATGATGAGCACTTTAAAATTCAGAGAGCCATTCAAAAACACCCACCATGTAATTAAGCTGTTTATTTTTATTTTCAGTCTATTAGAATTGGTAGAATATTTTCACTTTAGCACCAGCATGTCAGTGGGACCACAGGGTAGGGTGAAATGGTGTTTACAGCCAACAGCATAGTATCTGAAAAGGATTTACTTTCTCCCCTACCCATGCCACATCCATGAAAGTAAGTAAAAGGTTATTTACACGTTTGTTTTCACAAAGATAATGAATTGTTCACTGGCTACTGTCTTATCCCTCTGCCTTCATTCTCTTAGTGGTATTAAAAAAAGTTAAGTTTTGTTTCCTGTAAATGGTGTTATTAAATCACAGAAAAAGCTAATTTCCAAGAGCTTGTTGGGTAGTTGTAAAGATAGCTGTAGGGCTCTCTCCATGAGCTCCAGAAAAGATGTGGTGAGAGGTTTCATAGCTAGTTGCTTTTCCTCTCCTAAAATACATGGCATTGTTTTTAAAACTAAATTTGTTTAGTTACGTATGTGAGTATTTGCTCTAAAGGAGACTATGTAATGTTGAAAATCCTTCCAAATGTCTTCTACTTCATCTATAGCTTCAAGGTATAGCTTCTCTCTTGACAAGAGTATGAAATATGGAGTTCTTTTTTCTGAAGATTCAAACCAAGACTACTTTCTAGTAAAAGGGTTCTCAGAATCAACTCCACCAGAAGTCACACTTAAAGAATTCCTCTGTAATTGTCATAAAGTATAGTTCTGATATTAATGGCACCCACCTTGCTTATCTAACCCACTAGTCTCTCCTGCCCCCCGCACCTCCTCCCCCCGGGGGTAAACCCTCTGTTCCCAGCAAACAGATAGTCCCCTTTCAGGATATGTTCATTCTTGCTTCTTGTACTATTTCCTGTCTTCCTGATTTCTATTTTCATGTCAAACAAACAAACAAAAACCCAAGCCAACCAGCCCATCCACCTTCCCTAATTATTCCTGCCAAACAACCCTTTTGCATCACTGCATTACTCCAGTAGACGGGGTCATAAAACATGGCATTTATGTTATTCCTTGCCTTGTTCTCTGGCCATTTTCTTCATGAACATATTCTGTATGCTAATAAGGGCAGGGAGTCTGTTGACTATTGCTTGATTTTTTTTTTTAAACTTGCCTACTGCATAAGGAAAAGCTAGACAAGCAGAAGACATCTTAACAAATACTTTTTAACTCAATAAGTTGCTACCTGGTGTAGTCATTGCCTTAATTGTTAGAATATTTACCCTGTAATTAACTTTTACTTCTTAGAAATTTAAATATCTGGGTTATAAAGCAGGGACTGATCAGCTTTCAAATGTGTCCCTGTGGATAGCCCCTCTCTGCTTTTTCTTTCCATGTAAAGTCTGGTATAATTTAAAAAATAATAGCATTGTTATTGTGTGATATTTCAAACAGAGAAACTAGAATAGAAAAATAAATATTGAGGTTTAATTATGCAGCTTACAAATAAAAATATTAAACGCTAGATGCCAAGCACTTGTTTGAATTTTTACACCTATTGACTCATTAAATTCTCAGAACACCCCTATTATGTGGTACTGTTATTATCATCCTGATTTTCTGAGTGAGCATGGAGTTAGGTACTTTGCATGAAGTCACACAGATTGTAGGTGGCCGAGGACAAATTTGAAACAAAGTGTTCTGGTTCAGAACCTGTGCACATAATTCTCATCCTATACTACCTTTTTGCTTTGCCTTACCATTAAATCCTACCATTATGACACATATGCTTTAGACTTTTAAAAATAACATTCCCTCTGTAAACACCTTTCCAATTCCATTCCACTGACTCTATCAGTGAGATGACAATTATTATTAATTCAGTGTTTATCAATCCCATGTGTGTTTGTGCTTTTACTTGTGCACTTGTATTTACTTTTGTGTGTGTATTTGTGGACTAATATTTTTGAAAGATTTAAAATTTTATCTAAATATGTATCATTTGGCAGTTACCTTAATTTTACTCAACATGGTTTTTAAGATCTATTTCCATTGTCATATATGCCCTTGACTTCTCATTTTAACTGCTTTCTGTCTAGTGCCCCATGGTAAATATACCATGAATCTCCTGCTCGTGGACATTTGTGTTGTTTCTAGATTTTTGCACTAACAGTGCTACAGTGAACATTCATACATGTGTCTCCTTCAGTTCACGTGTTTGACTTATCTTAGGGAGTATAACTGAGAGTCAAATTACTAGGACATAGGTTATGATGTTTGATTAAGTGGCTTTCCAAATTGGCTATACCAGCTTGTAGGCCCATTAGACTGAATGTGGACTTTCTGTTTCTCCACTTCATTGCCAACATTGTTGCTTTTAGACCTTGTATTTTTGTCTATTTTATGAGTGTGAAATTGTCTCATTATTTAATATTTATATTTCATGAGTACTTGTTGAGGCTGAAATTCTTTTCATTTGACTTTATTCACTGTTCCTCTTCTGTAAAATGCCGTTTCAATTCTCTGCTCATTTGTTGTTTTTACTAACTTGCAGAAGTTATTTATAGATTATCAATACTACACTTTTATTTCTATTAAATTTTTAAAGTATCTTTTATTCAGTTTAATTGCTTTAAACTTTGTATTTGGTTTCTTTTATAATACAGATATTTAAAAATTATATGTGGTCAAATGTATCAATATTTTTGTTACGGTATGTGTAATTCGATGAATTTTATTTAGTTTTGTCACAAAGATATGCAACCACCACCACAGTCAATTTCAGAATATTCCTGTCACCTTAAAAAGAAACCCAGACCATTTATCTCTCATCTCCCTGTGCCTTATCCCTCCCATCACTAAGAAACTACTCACATACTTTTCATGTCTATAGATTTTGCTGTTCAGGACTTTCAGATGAATTGAATGATATGTGTTTTTTTGTGATGGGCTTCTTTTGCTCAGCATAAATGTTTTCAAGATTCGACTGTGTTATAGCACATCTCCTTATTCCATCCCTTTTTATTGTTGAGTAATGTTTCATCATATAGATATACTTAATTTTGTTCATTTATCCATTGATGGACATTTGGGTTGTTTATGCATCTTGGCTATTATGAATAATACTGCTATAAACATTCCTGTATAAGTTTCTATATGGAAATGTTTTCATTTCTGTTGGGTACATATGTAGGAATGGAATTCCTGGGTCATTTGGAACCTCTATTTGATGGTCTGAGAAACTATCAGACAGCCTTCCGAAGTGGCTACACCATTCTGTTTTCCACTGGTGTATGAGGGTTCTGATTTCTACACGTCCATACCAGTTCTTGTTGGGAATATAGCTCAGGGGTGGAGCATTTGACTGCCTACCAGTTCTTGTTGTTTTAAATCTAGCTATCATCTATGCATTTCCCTGATAATAATGTTGAATGTCTTTTCATGTGCTTTTTGACCATTTTAAAGTCTTCCTTGGAGAATATCTATTCAGACCCTTTGCCCACTTTAAAAATTAGGTTGTCTGTTTATCATTGAGTTGTAAGAGTTCTTAATAAATTCTGGATACAAGTCCCTTATCAGATATATGCTTTGCAAATATTCCCTCTCATGCTTTGGGGTGTCATTGTTTTGATGGTGTCTTTGCATGAAAGTTTTTTATTTTGATGAAGTCCAATTTATCTATATTTTTTCTTTTACTGCTTATATGTTTGGTGTCATATCTAAAAATTCTTTGCCAAATCCAAGGTTATGAAGATTCACCCCTATGTTTTCTTCTAAGGGTGTTATAGTTTAAGCTCTTATATTTAGGACTTTGATCCACTTTGGGTTAATTTTTGTAGATAGTGTGAGGAAAGGGTTCAACTTTATCCTTTTGTATGTGGCTACCCAGTGGTCCCAGAACCATTTTTATATTATGGTGTATAATTCTCTTTATATGTGGCTGAATTTGGTTTGCTAGTTTTTCTTGAGGATCTTTGCATCTATATTCATTAGAGGTATTGGTTTGTATTTTTCTTTTTCGTGTGTGATTATTTTGGTTTTGGTATCAGGGTAATACTGACCTCATAGAATGAGTTGGAAAGTATTCTTGCCTCTTTACTTTTTGGAAGAGTTTGTAAATAATTGGCATTAATTTTTAAGTGTTTGGTTGAATGCAGTGGTAAAGCTATGTGGGCCTGAGTTTTTCTTTCTCGGTAAGTTTTTGATTACTGCTTTAATCTCTCACTTGCTATAAACCTATTGTCTACTAGATTGTCTATTTCTTCTTGAGTCAGTTTTGGTAGTTTGTGTCTTGCTAGGAATTAGTCCAGTTAATCTAATTTGTTGGCATGCACCCTCTTTCATTTCTATAAGGTCAATAGTAATGTTTTCTCTTTTATTTATAATTCTGATACTTTGATCCTTCTCTCTTTTGTTCTTAGCAGTTTAGCTAAATGTTAGTAAACTTTGTTGATCTTTACAAAGCACCAGCTTTGGTTTCATCAGTTTTCCCAATTTTTTCCTAGTCTCTATTTCATTAATTTCTGCTGTAATTTTTATTATTTCCTTCCTTCTGCTTTCTTTAGATCCAGTTTGCCCTTTCTTTTTTTTCAGTGTCTGAAGGGGGAAAATTAGATTATTCATTTGAGATATTTCTTCTTTCTTAATGTAGGTGTTTACTGCTATATATTTCTCCCACAGCACTGCTTTAGCTGCATCCCATAAGTTTTCATGTGTTCCGTCTTCATTTTCATTCATCTCAAAGTACTTCCTAATTTCCTCTTTACCTTATTGGTCATGTAGCAGAGAGTTGGTTAATTTCCATATTTTGTAAGTTTTCCAAATGTTTTCCTGCTATTGATGTCTAATAGGAACATACTTTCTGTTATTTCTGTCCTTATAATTTATTGAGATTTGTTTTATTGCCCAGCTTATGGCTTATCCTGGAAAATGTTCTGTGTGCATTTGGAAAGACCATATATTCTGTTGTTGTTAGGTTTGGTGTTCTATAGTTGTCTTTTAGGTCTAGTTGGTTTACACTGTTCTACAGCGTTTTATTTCCTGGTTTATCTTCTGTTTGTTGTTTTCATTAGTGAAAGTAGGGTATTATAGTCTCCAACTATTGTTGTAGAACTGTCTACTTCTCTTTTTATTTCTGTCAATTTTTGTTTCATGAATTTTGGCACTCTGTTATTAGTTAGCATATATGTTTATAATTGTTGTATCTTTTTGATGGATTGACTCTTGTATCACTATAAAATGTCTCTATTTCCAGTAATACTTTTTGTTTTAAAGTGTATTTTTTTCTGATATCAGTATAGCTTTCAGTTTTCAGTTGTTATTACTTCTGATAAGTTTTCTGCTACTTTTTCTCTCCTTTCCTTCAGATACTCTCATTATGTGTGTGTTGGTATGTTAAATGACATTCCACATTTCTCTGAGATGTTCTTCATTTTTCCTTATTCTTTTTTTCAGCTTGCACAATCTCTATCACTACATCTTGAGATCACTTATTCTTTATCTGCCAGTTCAAATCACTATTGATCCTCTCTAGTGAAGTCTGTCATTTCTCTCTGATTCTTTTTTAAATTATATTTTCTTATATATTCTTACATTTATTCATATTCTCTATTTGATTCAATATTATAATCATACCTTCCTTTACTTCTTTAATTATGGTTTTCTTTAATTCTGTGAGCTTGTTTATAATGGCTACTTTAAAGGTTTTTTCTCATAAATTCAATATTAGTTCTCTCTCATAAGTAGTTTTAGTTGCCTTCATCTTTTTTCCCTTTCCTATTTCTTCACATGCCCCGTAATTTTTTCTTGGAACTGGGCATTTTGGAAAACATATTATTTCAATTCTGGGTACTATCTCCCCACTCCTATCCAATCGCAGGCTTGTTACTGTTATTTGCTTATTTATTTGTTTAGTAACTGACTAGATTATTTTAATGTCGTCTCCTCTTCTCTTCGCTTCAGTGCTCAGCCTCCGATGTTGTTCCTCAGGTTTAGATGTGTTCATAGCTGCCCAGAATGACAGTGGCATTGGTAGGACTTTCTCCCTCTCTTTCGCTAATTGCCAGCTGATTACTCTATTGGATTTAATAATGCCCTGGGGTATAAATTGCTCTACAAACTAATCCATTCAGATTTTGGCTGCTTTCAAAGAATAGTTTCTGAGGTCAGGGTTTGATTTTTGTTCTGATCCTTGGAGGGCTCTTCCCAGCTGTATTGGTCCCTGTTCTCTTCTGCAAACTAGTTGGCCTATAGTTTAACCTGTATCTTCAATCTCCTCCCAATTGCCTTTTACCCAACCTCTAACTGTTCTTAAGAGTGCCTTTAGGCTTGAATTTCTTCACTCAAGCTTGCAAAAGAAGGCAGTTCCATAGAAAGAGATGAAGAGCTCTCTGCTTTATGGCCTGCTTCTCTCCCCAGGCAAAAGTCTCTGCACCAGGGATCTGAGGGGAGGGAAACGGTTAAGTATCTCTTCAAGGTCACCTCCATTCTAGGAACCAAGAACTCCTCCACGGAGAAGGGAGCAGAAGCCTGGGGTTCTCTCAACTTGCCTCTCCTGGTGTGGATCCATGGCCTCATGAACCAGAGAAAGAGTAATCAGGTTAGAGTGGAGCCTCCATTATACATTGGAGGCTGGGTACAAGAAAGGAGTCCCTGCTTCTCAGTTGCACTCACCTGGGACCTAGTCTCAGCAACAAGACACTTGGAGCAGGATGAAAATGCTGACATCCTTCCCCTGCCAGAAAGAAAGCCCTCCGTTTGGGTTCTGGGGAGAGAGGGAACCCTGTGTTCCCGGTGACATCAGTCTGGAGGGGAATCTCTGCCTCACTGAGCTGGAGTGGAAGAGAGAGAGAGTGAGTGATCTTGGTTCAAATACCACATACTCTCCCTTTTATTACCAAGTTTTCATAGATAGTTTTCAGTAGATGTATCTTCATAAGCCATTTGCCTATTAGGACAATTTCCAAAGACTTTCATTTTTAAAAAAATAGTTTTCACCAGTTTCACTGGGAAGCTGGCCAGCATTTTCCTTATACTATCATACTGGAGGTTGATCTCTTAGCCCGTTTTAATATTTTTGTTTTATAAGCTTTATGGATATTGCAGGGTTTGAGTTGCAGAGTATTTAGAAGGCAAAATAAATTCTTAATACTAGATGTAGACATACAGACAATTGAGTGAATTGATCTGGTTAATAATAATCAATTAAATCAAAGCAGTTTCACTGAATTAGCCTCTTTAAGAAAATCATATTTTCCTAACTAGCCGGTTATCTTGTGACATGTTTTATAATATATTTAGATAACGTTTCATTAATATCTCATTTATCTAGTAATGATTCATCCAGTAAGTTCTCTTCTCAATACACCTGAGAAACAATCAAAACTGATCTTAAGTGGTCAAAGGAGATGCTGTAAAATTAGTGAACTAAATGTCATAAACAGTATGTCAGACACTCACTGCTGTTTTGGAAAAAGTTTCACCAAACGTGGTTTCCCAGTTAAAAGGTAAGAGGCACGTTAGAGGGAGTAGAGGTACTAGAGAAGCGCAAGGATAGAAATGATGAGCAAGAGTAGATTAAAAGTTATACATTACAAATAAAAAAGCCAAACAGACTGCCGCCTATACATGGAAATGTTCTGAGTACATCACAGAATTAAGAATTAATTAAAACAGCGATTGACTTTATGAGTGATTAAAGAACATTTAGTATACTCTAAGGACATGAGGATACTTTAGAAATATTTCCAACAAAAAGAGTTAAAGTAAGACATGTTAGTGTTTAGTGGGGAGCTTCCATTGTGTGGAAGAGTAGAAAGGGGAGCTGGGTTTTTCATAACAGCTGTGACATGAGGTGCTTCTGGGTAATAATGGAACAGCCACGGTGGGCTTGTTTTGGAACATACCAGTTAGTCTGTTGGACAGACACTGGATGAATATTTGGACGATGAATGAATTAAGAAATCAGTCAATTAATTAATTTTAACAACTACAAATCTATTAAGATATTTGGAGTTCATCAGAATTGACTTTATGATAAACCTTGATGAACACGAAGGGTCCAGCCCATGGCGATTGCGTATGCCGCGGAGCTACTGTGCAAGCCATACATCTCAGCCTTCCCCTGGTATTGTCACTCCAAGCTTCCATGCTTCCAAAAGCTTTTGACTGAATATCTTCACTTATTTTTCTTTTACTTCTTTACATCAGGGCTTTCTTTTTGAAAAATTTTCTTTCTTTCCTTCTTTTTTTTTTTTTTTTTCATACCAAGGAAGGGCTTATCATACATTGTAACAGAGAATAGCTGAGGTTTGGGAGAACTACACAATGCCAGCCCCTGAGAATGCAGCTGGCTCTCATACAAATCTCATTTGAATTTGAGATTTTTGAGCAAGGACGTAGAATGCACCTGGGTTCGAACATCAGAAACCCAAAAACGAGGAAGGGGTAAAATAGCATTCAGAGAGAAGAAAAGGGTAGAGACCAAAGCAATGGTCCAAACAAGTAGCCCACTTTCATTAGGTTTGGCAGAGAGGCAGTGCTGTGCTGGAAACAGTCCAGGAAGTGAAGGAAAGTGCAGGAAGGCTCAACAGGCGAAAGGACCTGGAGGGATTTCTTGAGGAACGACAGTCTGAACCAAACCCCATTTCATACGTGCCTGTGGCTGTATTCAGCCTTAGCCCTAACAGGTATGGGGATAGGGCAAGAATAAATATGGAGACTGACACATGATACCTCTAATATTTATTTAGAAGTCATAAATCAAGCTAACTATTAAATAACATATGTTCTGTCTTCTGCCTTGAGTTATATACCTTCACAATGATCCCTAAGCTCAGATCTGAACTTAAAATTCTTAGATTCTTGGGAGTTCCACAGAAAATGATGGCGTAGAGAGGGCCAGGCTGCAGCTCATGGCCCTGACCAGCCCCCTTTGCTCTCTCACCCCTACTTTATCTTGCACTGTTCTAAGCGCTGGTGTACTTGTGGGGGCATCTCAATGCATACAGCTCAGCTCCATCTACACTCCACAGTCGCATCCCCTTGGCCATCCCTCAGGCCTGGAGGCACACATCAGGCAGTTCAGGAATTCAGAATCCTGAGAGGCGGACCGCCCTCTAAAAGTCTTATAATCTTAGCCTCATGAACTCCTCCCCCTGAGGGGAGAAGCACGAGCTGAGAGCTGGAGCAAGACCTTCTAAAGCCTAGGGGGAGGCAGGGGCCCCTCTCCCATAGCTAAGGGTAGTTAGCACTGGCTGTAGCTGTTCATCTCGAGCATATAGGAATCCTTAATTCTCCCTATCTTTTCAAGGGCATTACTACTGTTCACCTAGGTTGGACGCCTCAACTCTGCCCATTTTAAAAAAAGAACAATTAGCATGATCATAACAAAATGGTAAATATTTCTCCCTTTATTCTTTACACTCGCTCCTGGGAGAATTACTAGGACTTATGGAAAACTTTAATTTCTCTTGGTTTTCTATGCATTGGCTTTTCAAACATCTCACTAGTTTTTATTTTTTAGTTTATTTTATTACTTTATTGTCTTATATTTTAATGAGCTACAACAACTACAGACAGATTGTTTTCAGAACATTCTTGGAAGGTAGAGCTGTCTTACCTTATTTTACCCCGTCTTATTGCTCAGGGCCTTGCACACTAGATGCTCAGGAAATATTTGTTGAATACTGTGACAGCTGTGAGCCAGAGATCAACAGCAAAAAGCTAAAGATTGCTAAGCACAACAAAAATGTGAGCAGGGATGCACTTCCTTATTTCCTTGTTTTTGTGGCAAGAGAGTGGCTACTTACAATAATTGAAACAATTATTTATTGCCTGTGGATTTATTTATTTAGTTAGTTATTATTATTTATTTATTTATTTATTTTGGAAGGAAGCATACTTGGTGCATTGAGAGTAGTTTGGAACAGATATCGGGGTGAAGAGGGCTGGTCGTCACAAACATAGAGCTGTACCCCAAGGGGCCGTTCCGCAGTTAGAGCATGATCTTCTGTGGAGGTAAACCAAGGGGGACAAGCAGGCTGAGTTTGTCAGTTAGCCCGGGCTCTGCTTTATAGAGAAGTGAGAACGAAGGAGGTCAGTTCTCCCCCGGGCAAGCAGGGAAATAAGATATCATTTTGAATGTCAGCTCTTTTGCAGCTTAATTATCAAGTACTTTATATGTTTCTAACACTCACAAGAGTTATGCTTTACATAATAAGTATTGTTGTTCAGAAAAAAACAGAACCAGTGTAGACCCCAGTTGGAAGAGCTGATTTATGAAGAAAATGGAATCTGGGCCTTAGAAGTTAAGTAAAATGTAATGAAGTAGCAGAGAGATACAGGCATAGTCCAGGTGAAAAAGTGTATGTTATGTGAGAATGAGGTCTGAGGGAGTATTTCAAGTGCAGGAGAGACGCATAGTAGAGGATATTGTAGAAGCTATATATGGGTGGAAGGGATTGGAATCATATCACGGAAGTTCATGTTTTAAACTCACTGTTCAAATTTAACATGTCTCCTTCTAATACCCTGATAGATCTGGATGCCCATTTTTATTTAATGATTAAATATTTACATAATATTAATTTGCTAAGCTTTTAACAAATTCTAAGTCATCGACACCTAATAACAACCCCAGAAGGACTTTCATAATTCCCTTTTTGCTAGTGAGGGAGCGAAAATACAGTAAGTAATTAGCCTTACACAAACTAGAACATGTATGTGGTCCTCACATTTTCCTTTGCTTGCTGGCCGGTACCTGAAATCCTTCCACTTGTAGCTCAATCTTTTAGGTTGTAAGTGACTCCTCTAGGGCATCGTAGATTCCAATAGGTAGAGTAGTAGCATTCTATGTTCTTAAGTATCAGGGGTTAGGGCAGCAGAAGGCATGGGTTAGCACTGAAGGGGTGTTGCGGGGGTGGGGAGGTGCTGTTAAGGAGGGAAGGATGAAAATGGCAAGTCTGGAGTGGTGCACACTAGCTCACCTCATATCTGTGCTGGGCACTGACCTGGGTATGGAAATCAGAAATGACTGTAGGCTTTCAAACGCAGAGGGGCCTAGTGAAAGAGGGAGTTCAGGAAAATCAGCCAACTTGTGCATTTCCTGAAGTGACAAGGCTTTAGGTATAGTAGGCTTGACCCAGCCAGGATTACAAGGCAGCATTCTACGTGAGAATCGGCAAAGGTCACTGAAAAGCTTACAGGAAGTGATTTTCTACCTAATACAGGGGTTAATCTAACTTGAACTGGGTCTACACCTAGAGAAACAATACTGAATCAATATGTCTTGAACCAGAGTATGTATTTTACTTCTACGTGGTCTGATCCTACTGTCTTCGCAACCATGTAAATGGACAGAATTAAAGATTTACTCCTCAGAGGAACTCTACAGTTCTCTCTAGGCTGGAGGCTGACTGTTCAAGTAACTCTGTAGCTTTCAAACTTGCTAAAAAAAAAAAAACTTCCTTAACTAGCTTAGAGTAGTACTTGATTCTAATACAGTATTATTAAACATTTAGTAAATTCATGGGATCATTTTAAAAGCTCCAGTTCATTTGGAAAGCCTGAGGGTTTTTTTCTGTTTTCAATTAGTCCTTATATTTCCCCCCTTTTTGTCTTCCTCTGTGCCTTGTTGTCCACCAAAGCCTCTTTTATAGATCTTAAATATTGAAAATTCTGTCTTTGTTGGTCTTAGGTCATGCTTTTCCAAATGACCCAGCAGCCCCAAAAGAAGGGAAAACTTGGCTTTTATGTTTCCCAAGAACCTTCTAGATCTTAGATAGTGCTCCTGGCATTAGCCCGTGTATAAGATTAAAAACAAAAATCAGAGATAAAACTTGTTATTCCATGTAGGTTTCTTGCTTAACTTCATAGCTGCAAAGCCTATTCCAAAGTGAACTCCTGAATGTTCAGTTTCTCTACTCTTTATTGCAAGGAGCATCAATACTACAAAAAGGTCCAGTGGCTAATGTACATAAGGCTTTGTGTCTCCTCACATATGTTCCAATATCATGATTACAGCAGAGTCTCTGTTTCTGATAAAACTGTGAACTGGCCCTTAACCTGGACAAAGAATTACTTCTATGGAAGAAAGGTTGTGTGCCATTTTCTGCCTGCCCAATTCCCTCAAGCTTGCCCCAGTAATGCCACCTTGACTGAAAAATGGAAGTAGAAAAACAAGACAAGCCTAGGAGCCTTCACTCCCTGCACACAAGCTGCCTGAAGTCTATGGCTGGAGTAGCCTGTTCAGTTTCTCTCTGTGGCTCTGTGTGCTTATTAACAGAAAGGGCTAGTTGACTGCAGATCATGTTTCCCCAGGAATTCTGCAGAGGGAGACCAAACTAATAATTGCCAGAGGCATCTTTGTGCAGATGGTTATATGCACAAAGTGTTTTGCTGGAATCCTATTTTTAAATTGGTTAAAAATCAATTGGCTAACCATTGCATCAGGACTGAAAGTTACCAGAAATTTGGTTGAAAAGAAATTTCCATTTTGAAGTTGAAAGGGTACGTATCCTGAATAGAGTTAATTGGCTTAATTGCTCACATTTGGAATAAACACAAAATAATGTCTAAAATTTAGCTGTGGTTTCTAGAAGTCATCCAGCTGACAGCAGAGCTATCTCCTGAGCCAGGGAAAAGCTGCCATGTTTCATCCACTAAACTATTATTATGAGTTGGAGTTGTTAAAACTACTTTGAACATACCTCGAACATCATTCTACCCAATGATGCCAAAAGTTTTCCTTTAACAGATACCTTGTGCTTCATATATTACTAATTGTCTTCAAAGAAATAAATACCTTTACAATTTTTTTTAAGTTTACATCTTGAATGCCTGCTTTGGGGGACCAGGTTTTGAAAGACTATTTCATTTAAATTTTCAATGGTATAGTTTAGTTTTGAAGTACAGCTAAACTTAACAGCTCTCTCAGAGTTAAACATTACTCTCTACATGGGACCCCTAAAATTTGAAACTTTATTTAATTCTCTAGAACAATAATAATTCTAAGAGTTATTATATCTTATGTCCAAAATAGGGGTCCTACATCACAGTTAAACTGGTCCCCTTCCTCTCTAAAGCTGCTCAAAGCCTATGACATACTCATGTGTATTGTGACTCTCCAAGAGAGAAAGACTTTTCCCTGAATCCTTTTATGGTGGTACATTTTGAAGGACCACTATTCCAGGATGCGTACTGTGACACATGTTACCTTCATGTAAATTTTTTCTTCATGAGAGGAAAAGTGTTGCATGAGAAAATGCATTAGAAGAAGATAGGCAGGAAGTCAGAGAAATGCATTAGAAAGGATTCATGAAGAGTGGGTAACTAACTTCACTTGCTTTATATTATGTGTGCCCCAAACCAGTTCTGCAGTTAGGCCCAAAGAGTTATCCATGAAGGACGTATCTTCCCATCAGAGCTCATGAGAACCAGAACTGTGTATATTCTTCACAGAGGCTCTTTTTGATTTGTAGTAGAGGAAGCAATGGGATATGCGCCAGGTTCCATTTCCCTGTACTCATAAGCCATTTTCCCTAAGGCCTGCAAGAGCAGTTCATGAATAGCTGGGAGCCACATTTGGCCCATTTAAAATATTATTGCATTGTCCACCATAATGATAGTAATAGCCTCGTAATGAGTGTGCGTAGAGCTAGCCCCAGTACAAAACCCAGAACCAGCCACACTCCTTGACTGTGCATAGTGAATACCAAGGAGACCTTCCATTCCCCATCAGGGGGCAGTCACTGTGGAAAAAGTAGGTGATCACTTTCTTTCTGACATTCTGGCCTCTGGCCATGAATATTGAGAGCCGTTATTCTCTGAGGCTACCCATTTCCTTCTCCAGCAGCCTTTAATGCTTACAGTAAGTGTGCTACCTGGTAACCCATATGATCTGAAATAATGTCAACTGTCCATTCCACAAAGTATTCCTCAAAGAAGGTCAGATTCAATACCTAATATCGATGTAAGAGCTTCGGCTAGTTCCGTGGGATGCAGAAATCCATCTACAGATTTCTTTCTCCATAAGTATAGAGATTTGCCTTCACTGTCTGAACTCTGGTGCCTGCAGTCACCCCTCCACAGATGTTTTCTTCAATTTTGAACTTCTCTTATTTTTTTTTTTAAATTGGCAAGCAGTTTATTGATCACCTTCATTTTGTAAGAGGGATTTAGAATGGCTTTTAAGAAATTAAAAACCCCAGCATAAGATAATATCTTAAAATATTTTTTAAAAATTTTGGAGAGAATGGAGGTGAAAGAAGGATGGGAAAGGAGGAGTAGGACAGAGACACAAAACAACACAGTGAGAGGGGCAGAGAGAATGGTTGACTTCAGAGCAAGAGAAGCTAATCTGAAGCCGTTGTCTGCAAATGATGCAGTTCTTTGATATGATAGCTTTTAAAATAATTACATAAGGTAATAAGAGATGTGGAACAGCTATGAACAAGTTAATTGGCTCTATTTGAATTTCATAGGCAGGATTACCATGCTGAGTATCTCGTAATGCTGTGTCACCAGGAACACCACTCTACAGTAAGGGTGATCCTTTACCAATCTCCAAGTAGTGCCAGAAAAGAGTTGAACCATTATAGTGAAGGAACCAAACCATTGCATTAGTCTTTGTGTTTTGTTTTTTTAAATTATTTCAAATTGTTGTTGTTGGTATTTGGTTGCAGAATTGAAGTGACTGAGAAGAGATGTGAGGGATAGAAAATCAATCACTTAGATATTCCCTTATGTCTCCAACTTTGCTTCAGAATTCCATGCTTGTTTAGAAATGCTGTGCACGTTAGAGACGAAAATCAGAAATTGAGATATTTGCAAAGGACTATTTTCAAGTGCATGGTGCATGAAAACGCATAACACCTAGAACCTTCTCACCTCTCAGGCCTATCAGAAAGAGGTACATACCAGATCCAGCTTTTGGGTACTGTGCCAAAGATTTAGATCTTACGGTCATCTTAAAATTAAAGTCCTGAAAATGACGTGATTTCACAAATTTAAACATGTATGATGTTCATTCCTAATCTTTGCTGGATGATTCAGCAGTGTCGGCTGTCAGTCATTTACCCTGGTTGATTGAGTTCATCCCAGTCTGCTTTGTTGAAGGAAGGACATTTGGGTTACAAATGAGAGAAAGACTGAGTCATCCTGCAGAGGGACTGTGTAATACGCAGATTTCCTCTTCATTCATTGCCTGGCTAATCCACAGCATTATTTCAGCTGGGAGCTGCAGGATGTGACCAGTTAGCCAATGGAAATCTACTCTCTGGACTTGCTGGTGATACTTTGTTACTGAAGTTCGGCCTGATAATAGGGTGTCACTCAATGTAAAGACTTGGCACACCCAGAGTGAAGGGGAAGCTTCTAAAGTAATGTACAGCTTCCATTGCCCCCAAACGCTTTATTTATTCACAAGATTCAGCAATGTCCCCAACAGAACAAGACGGACTGAATGGATACAAACCAAAAGATTTTTCTGAAGACAGATTTCTCACCTTTTTCTGAGAGAAAGAAGAGTATGAAGCAGACTTTCAGCATTTCTTTAACACGGCAATGCTGACTTCCCGGTGCTTTTGTGGGTCTTGTCTGTCCTCTCGGATGCTTTAGGAAGTGACCTCTTTCAGCTCACCTAGAGTTGATCTCATTAATAAAAGAATGACTTTACAGAAAAGAGTTTCTAAAATTACACTCTAACTCAGAACTACAAGAGTTGGCTTTTTCAGCCTGAAGATACATTTCTTAAGCATTAAGCTTACTTTATCAAGCATTACACCTGACATTCTCTCATAAATTTTGCATATATTTTAACTTATTTTAATATTGTGTGGGCTTGGTTTATAATATTCTCACGCAGTTACTAAAGTTGAGTCCTCTCAATCATATATTAGTTGTAGAAATGCTTAACCCTTCCAAAATATCACTAGGCTTAAAATCACATTGGCTGAGTTTTCTTTGGGGTATGTTTACTTTTTTGCTTATTTATCGTGCACTTTGTGTATGTTGGAACTAGTCACACACGGTTGTGTTACTTATATGAGAGTGCAGATAATATTTTGACACGGTCGCTCTTGGAGACACTTTTTTAAATACCTCGTGTGTCACATTCCCAGGTGTAATCAACATCATGATCTGGTCAGATAGGTTGGTTTCAGAGGGTTTCAGAAGACAGCGAGTGCATTGCTTATAGGGACCACATTCAAGTTGGGGTAGTACTGTCACAGATGTCACTTTGTGACACAAAGAGCAATGTGATGGGAGAGAACAGTCTTCAGCTAACTATGTTTCTGAGGGGCCCGTCTTTACTTAGCCTCACAATGCAGGTGTTAATCATACCACTAAATCTGCATAAGCATCTGGCTCGACTGTTAGGGCTGAACTGCAGGTCAATCAACGCACACAAATGACCAATTCAGTGAGGAAGCCTGGGCTTGAGTGTTGGACTGAATTGACTAGCCTCTTCAATCCAAATGGCTGGTTTGTTCAGAAAGATGAAAAGTAGAAATTAAGATATTTGTATGATGATTCTGTTTAAAGAGTATATAGCAGGACCTACAGTGAATTACTATGGTCAGTTTGGTGCTTGTTGGTTAACAGAACTCAAGAGAACTAAGGAAGGATACTGGCATATTGAGAAGCTTGTCTCACAAAGGACTAACACTAAAGAGCTCAAAATCTGTGTCTCATAAGTGTGTAACCTTATCCAAAACAATGTTAATAACAACACTATTGAGCATTAAGTATATGTCAGGCATGGTCCATAGGCCTTTACATTTATTATTTCATTTCTTTTTCATGACAACATATGGCATAGGGTTTGGATTTACAAGAGATTAGTGCAAAAAATGTAAGCAATAGCAAAGAATTTAATAGTCAAGATACATGATATTATAATGAAATATTTTTAAAAATAAAAATTAATGCAAAAAATTAATGATGAACAAAATATCAAAATTTTAAATAAAGACAGGCTATTGTTTATTGTTTTATGACCCTGCATTATTGTGCAATGGGAACAGTAATTTCCAATCAGCCTGAGGTTCTAGGCCCATGGGGCCAATGTATCCTCCTTTTGGGTGGGCTTATGAGGGTTGATGTGAGGAGCTAACAGACTGGACAACATGGAGCTTTCAGTATCATACTTTTTTGATTGTAGAAGTTTCATTAACTTTTTCTTTTTCACTTGGTTAATATATGGGAGGATATTTTATAAGTGTGTATAGGGGCACACAATTTTCTTCTTTGTTTCAGGCTGAAATATGATTTGTCATAGCACTGGAGATAGATGGTCTCATTATCTTCTTTTTAAAATGAAGACTGAGGTTCCAGAGAGGTTAATAAAGTTATCCAAGCTGAGAAGTGGGGGAGCCCAGTTTTGAACCCAATAAGTCTTTCACTCAGGTTCACTCCTAATCACTCCTAATCACTGTGCTGTTTTGGAAACCACAACATTTAGTTAACTAGAAAATCCGGGTATCTAGCACACTTCACTCTCTGGGCAGTCCAGTTACTAATATAGTCCGGCTCAACCACATCCTCAGCTTTTAAAAATTTTAATACATATTGTTCTAAGAAAGAAATCAGACCCTTTATAAATAGTATCTTAGGTATCTACCAATATCACTGTGAGGTAGGTGTTAATACTGTGAGAGTGCTACCATTAAATAAATACTTAAATAAACATGCTTTTAAAATGGGGACCACAAATAATCTGTCTATGAGAATGAAAAAGAGGATTAGGAAGCACTAACATCTTATTATTTCTCTATACAATGTACTTGCCTCCATCAGACACAGGTCTCTTCCCAAGATGTAATCCCAGGGACTCAAACATTAAGCCATCCTATTGAGATAGTACTTTGTTTATGTTAAAGGCTGCCAAAAGCATGTATCTGGACATGCAGATTTCGTTGGCTCTGCCATTAGACTGATACTTATTTTGCTTCTGTCAAATAAAGACCTCAAGGCCCGAGAAAAAGTGGTATTCTTTGAACCATGAACTGATATATGTAAGAGTTTCTTTTACTTTGTCTTAGTGAGTGGACAGATTTTGAACAAAAGAAGAGTATAATGTCAATGAACTATATAGTGATGGTGAGGAGGAGGAGGACTATTCCGTTGTACCTCTGAGACTATTTGAAGGTGGTTCATGGTGGCAAGAAAGAGCCTCATGCCAGCAGCTCTGAGAACTCCATCTCTATGCCTCCCTAAACAAACCACTATAAGAGAAAACTAGGCACTTGTTTTCTCTTGGTCTTCTCTTGTTTTATCTCTAGTTTTACTTTGCTGTTTTGTGTTTAAAACTGCAGATTTATTCTCTTTATAGCCACTGCCATTAATTGATTGATTCATTTACTCATTCACACGTTCAACAAAACTCTTTGTGATCTTACCAGATACTTTAGTAGGTGGTGCTGAAGGAACAAAGATGAAAATAAATGGTTTCTGTCCATAGAAAGCTTATAATCTAGTTGGGAAACAGATACGTCAACAAGGATTTGTAATGACAACCAAGTGTGTCTGCACAAAATCCAATAGGGACATGTCACAACCTGAGATCCTGCTGGGAACATTAGGGAGAGCTTCCAGAAGCGGAATATACATAGACTCCAACTTTAAAGAATAAAGAGAAGTTTTAGGAAGACCTTCTAGGCTAATGCAGAAACACAGAGTCCAAAGAGGAGATGGCGTGTTTCTGGAATAAGTCATTCAGTCTTGCTGGATCATCAGGAGGTGACAGGGAAAGATCTAGAAAGGAATAGCCAAGCAAGACAGAAATGAGACCCTGAGAGATAAATAGTGTTGCTATTCAAAGGAATTTGCTTTTTTCCTGATCAAGGTGGGCCACTTTTGAAAAGAGTTTTGCCAAGAGAGTGATATGATCGGATCCAAATGGTGCAAGACCACTCAGATGTTACATACAGTGTAAATTAGAGGAATAAATACAAGCATCCATGTTCTAGGCATTTCTTAAATTTTTTTCTTTTTTTCCCGAGAGATCCATCTTCTTCCTTAAACTAAAGCTCTATAATTAATGAATGTAGATTTGGGTGTTTCAAAATTGATACATTTGCTATAATTTGATATATTAAAACACATGCTTGCAAGTTATGTCTCTGATAACCTTACAAACACTTGCAATTTCTTTTTTTATTAATATTTTTTATTATGTTAGTCACCATACAGTACACCCCTAGTTTTTGATGTAAAGTTCCATGATTCATTACTTGCAATTTCTAATCTATTTTGCCATAGGCAGCTCAGTTCTATAGAATAAAGCTCATTTTGGTGCTTTGGAGGTATAAAGAAAACAATAGGACCATGCTGCCAAAAGGCCCACCATGTGCATTTGTGGCCACAAAGAAGGAAACGTGTGCTTGTTGCTGGAAATACGAACATCTTCTAGTGTGTTCTTAATTCTATTAAGACCTTGCATTACCCTGCGTGTCTTAAAAAGAAATAAGCTTATTTTTAGGCAGAAGCACTCAATGGGCAGCAAATAACCCTTGATCGTCGTCCAACCAGCAGTTAGTTCTGTTTGCTGACTACCTGAGTCATCTCATGGTATTTTGGCACAATACTGGTAGTTTTCAACATACTTCCATAGGTTCAAAGGATAATGTCTCCAGTTTACCATATAGTGTAGGCAAGGTGAAATAGCACAGCAAAGACAATTTGTTTCTACTCTGGTCATTATAGAAATTGACATGAAAGAAAAATCTTTTCTGTCTTTTCAGAGCAACAGTGTGTGCGCTGGAATAAAATCCTAGTGCAAAGCCTGTCTTAAAATGCCAAACCCAGAAGAATTTGGCGTAAATAAGACATGGAGTTAGCTGACATGAGATACTGCATTTATTCCATTGTTGGCGAGGACAAAACTGGGCCACTGTTGTCACAGGTGAAAAGTGTTTTCAAAAGTCTGCTCTGGTGCTTGTTAGATAAGGGGCCGCCATAGCCTGAATAACATGAACAAGATTTATACACGTCACTGAAATGGACTCGTGTTTACAGTATGTCCTTGCTCACCGGGATTAACAGTGCAAGGGCAGTGCGAGCAGCATCAAGCAAGGAGACCTCAAACAACCTTCGGGAAGTGCTAGGAGGCTGCTTAGAAGGAAACAGATTTTCTGAATTGACTCCGACTTGTGGCGTGTAGCAAGCTCTCTCCTGCAGTGAGAATAGACCCCAGACTGCTGTTACAACCTAGTAGAGAACTTCCTTCAACTGGGGGAACTTTCTGAAACTAACTAAAAATGGTTAAAATGTATTACATAAACCAGAGTTCTGTAGCCATCCTCTCTCGAAAAAAAAATGCTTTGCAAAAAATAAATAAGATAAAAATCGCAGAATCAAATGATGGTCCTTAGTGTGGCGTTTTTAAAACACACTACGGTACCACAATCACAATGAAAGAAAGCCTTTATGGAACGTTGGGATTCGTACCCACTTAGTGTACGTTTTTACTGCGCAGGGATCCTCTCTTGAATGCTCTCTCTTGGGGACAATTCAGCTCGTGCCTGTGCTCCTAGGGACTGAGCCATTTTCAAGTCCCTTTATGATCTATGCAGAAATTATCTGTACTTCCAAACCATCAAATGTAGTGCGTGGGTGCAATGGCTGCCTTCCAGTGAGCTGAAAAGCTCTCATGACTTGGCATACGGTCTTTCCCTGGGCCCTTCAGTAATGGCATTTCACTTAATACAATATGCCCCTAACTGAGTTTTAGTGATTTCAAATGAATTTAGTCTCCTTATCAATATCCTCTATTTGATGGTGTGCTTGCTCTTCAGTGTGCTGTGCCAATAAATCCCGCACAAGTGCTGCCTCCTTCCCTCTCAATTGTCTGGTCTCTCTCCTATGAAAGCAAACACCAGGCAGTAGAAAAGGAGGCTCTCAAAAAAACTCGTTTGTATCATAAATGTAAATATCAATAAACTCAGAAGGTTGACAAGGGCACGCTCTCAATAGATTTGGCCGTGTTGTTGGCTGTTTTACAAGGGAGATGCTGGAATACTAGCAGACCCAAGTAGCTTGCTTTCACTCTTAAAAGGACATGTCAAAATTTGAATCCAGAAAAATTGGTGGCCTGTTCAAAAACGGAACTCACTGAGTCCCATCACAGGGCAAGGCAGCACAATCCTAGAAAGAAGGAAAGTAAATAAGTCTTGCCAAGAGTGTGGATTCCTCATGACCTGTACATAGAAATCAGAGTCAATTTGCAATTGATAAGAAATGTTTTAGTATTTTTTTTAACCGGAATTCTTTAAGGGAGCCCTTTTTTGCTATATATTTTGCTATTAGGTATTGTTTTGCTGGGGTTGGTCTTCAGCGTGCCTTCCTCGCTTCTTTTTTTAATTAAACGTTTTATTTTAAGATGACTGTGGATTCGTGTGCAGCTGTAAGAAGTAATATAATGAGATCACGTGTGCTCTGTACTGTTTCTCCAAAAGTAATGTCTTGCAAAACTATAGTGGAATATGATAACCAGGGTATTGACACTGATTTAGTCAAGATACAGATATTTCCATCAACACAAGGATCCCTCATACTGCGGTTTTATAGCCACACCCACTTATTTCCCATCCCCACCCTGCCTTAGCCCCTGGAAATCGCAAATCTTTTTCTCTGATTCTGTCATTTCAGAAATGCTGTGCATATGGAATCATGGGATTGGGTGTTTTCATTCAGCACAATTCTCTAGAAATTTATTCAGGTATGTACCAATAGTTTGTATTTGCTAAGTGGTATTCATGGTATGGCTATACCACAGTTTAACCATTTACCTGATGAAGGACATCGAGGTTGTGTCCAGTTTGGGACTATTCAAATAATTCTACAGTGCATATTTCTGTACAAATCTCTGCATAACATAAGTTTTCATTTTCTTGGGATAAATGTTCGGAAGTGTAATGACTGGGTCATATGGTAGTTGCATCTTTAAATTTGTAAGAAACTGCCAAACTATTTTTCATGGCAGCTGTACCATTATACATTCCCACGAGCAGTGTATGAGCGATCCAGTTTCTCCACATTCTTTCCAGCATTTGATGTTGTCACTATTTTTTATTTTAGCTACTCTGATAATTGTATAACAATATCTCATTGTGGTATAATTTGCATTTTCCCAATGGGTAATGATGTTGAACATCTTTTCATGTGTTCATTTGCCATCTGTATGTTCTCCTCATCTGTTTTGCCCATTTTCTAATAGGATTTTTTTGATGCTGAGTTTTGAGACTCTCTTAAATATTCTAGATATTGGTCTTTTGTCAGGTGATTTCCAAATATTATTTCCCGGTCTATAGCTTGTCTTTTTATCCCTTTAACTAGGTGTGTGTGTGTGTGTGTGTGTGTGTGTGTGTGTGTGTGTGTATAGAGAGAGAGAGAGAGGGGGGTGGGGAACATTACTCAGCCATAAAAAATAATGAAATATTCCCATTTGCAACAACATGGATGAGTGTAGAGGGTATTATGCTAAGTGAAATAAGACAGAGAAAGACAAATAACACATGATTTTATTCATATGGAATTTAAGAAACAAAACAAATGAACAAAAGAAAAAAAGAGAAATTGAATCCTCCAATCAAAAGGCATAAAGTGGCTGAATGGATTAAAAAAAAAAAAAAGACCCAACTATATGTTCCCTAAAAGAGACTCACTTTAGCTTTCAAAACACACATAGGCTTCAAGTGAAGAGATGACAAAAAATATTCCATACAAATGGAAAACAAAAGAGACCAGAGGTAGCCATGTTTATGTCAAACAAAATTGATTTGAAGCCAAAAATGGTAACAGGAAACAAAGATGGCCATTATATAAGTGGGTCAATTCATTAAGGAGATATAATAATCATAAAAATATATGCACTCAACATTGGAGAATCTAAATATATAAGCAAACACTACCAATCTGAAGGGAGAAATAGAAAACAATACCATAATAGTAAGGGGTATCAGTACCCCACTTTCAACAATGGATAGATCATCTGGACAGAAAATCAACAAGGCAATTTTGGATTTGAACCATACTTTAGACCAAATGTAATGAACAGGCATATATATTCCATCCAACAGCAGCACATTCTTTTCAAGTGCACTCAGGGCATTCTCAAGGTTGTTGATATTGGGGGAGGTTATGCACGTGTGGAGACGGGGTATTTGGGAACTCCGTACTTTCCGCTCAGTTGCTCTGTGAACCCAAAACTGCTCTAGAAAATAGTTTACTAATTTAAAAAAATAAATTAAATAAGCCTAAAAGATCAGTTGGGTATATTTGGGTAGGTCTGTTTATCAGTTATCTATGTGGTCCATTGATCCATGTGTTTATCCTTTGCCAATACCGTACGTCTTGATTACTGTAGTAGCTCTGTAGTAAGCCTGGAAATCAGGTAGAATAATTTCTTCTACAATATTCTTTTTCTTTTTTTTTTTTTTTTTTTCAAAATGGTTTAGCTTTTCTAGTTGTGCAAGTTCCTCTGTCCTCTGTGGTTTCTGATGGTAAATCTGTTGTTTGAATATTTTTTCTTATGTAGAGAAGGTGTCATTTCTCTCTTGATACTTTCAAGATTTTTTTTCTTTGTGTTTTTAGAAGTTTCATTACCATGTGATGAATTCCCTTGGGTTTATCCCATGTGGGGTTTGTCTACCTTTTTGAATATGTAGGTGTGTATCTTTTGCCAAATTTACAAAATCTGCAGCCATTACTTTTTTGAGAAGTTTTTAGCCCCACTCTTTTTCTCCTCTTCTTCTGGAACTCTGATGACATGAATATTAGATATTTTTTTATAACTCTACAGGTCCCTTAGGCTGTGTTCATTTTTTAAATTTCAGTTTAGTTTCTCTCTGTTCACATTGAGTCATTTGTATTGTATTATCTTTCAGTTAATCATTCTTTCTTCTGTTCCTTCCATTTTGTTGTTGAGTCCATATTTGAGTTTTTTGTTTGTTATTATAGTTTTTCATTTTAAAGTTTTCATCCGGTTACTCTTTCTTTTTCCATTCTTTTGAAAAATCTTTCAGTTTCTTCATTGTGTCTTTATTTTTCATTATTTCATGTGTGTTTATAATTGCTTATTAAAGCATTTTTATGATGATCAATTTTAAATCTTTGCCAAATAATCCTAAAATCTCTGTCAACTCTGTGTTGACATCTATTTATTGTCTTTTCAGTCAGTTTGATGTCTCTGGTTCTTAACATAGTAAGTGATTTTCATTGAATTTTTGACATTTTAGTTACTATATTCTGAGAGTCTGCATTTTATTTAAATAAATAAATATTTCTTATTTAATTACTAAATAAATATTCTTTTAGCTAACTTCCTCTGGCACTGCTCCAGCAGGGGAATAGAAATGTCACCTCATTATAGCCAGGTTTCTATAGAAATCCAGGTTCCCCTCTCACCTTTCTTTGTCACCCAAGGTGAGCAGTATTCCTTATTACTGCCGGGTGTCAGTAGGAGCTCTGGCTCTCCATCAGGCCTCCACTGATACCTTCCTGACTGGGAAGGGTTGGAGTATCTCCTTACTACCTCCAGTGATCTCCACTGACACAGAGTGAGTGGTAGGAAGAGGGTCATGATTGCTGGATGAAAGTCATATTCTCCTGTGTCGGCTCTGACACGTCTCCATTGAGGAAATGAAGAGTGGTCGGAATTCTCCTTACTTCCAAGTGGATGTCGAATTCTAGGCCATGTGGTCTTTACTGATACCACTTTGGAAGAAAGGGGTTTGTTACTACCCAGCAGTTGAGCTCCCAATTTGGCTTTTGCTGGCATAGGTAAGGTGGAGCCATTGTTTATTCTGCCTGCCTTCTTCTCTAAGAGTCTTATGTTTATTTCTTATATATTGGCTTGGGTTTTTACTATACTTAATAGGAAGAATAGAGGAAAATATGGCTACTTCCCTGGAGCCAAAGCCCTCCTGCTAGATGCTGCTTTAGTATCTTCCCAAGGTCTACAGTTAAGCAGGACTTCCTACAATTGTAAATTAAAGCCCATTTCAAAAGGACTGTATCTCCCACTCAGCATCTTACATAATTCCTGAATCTTCCAAACATTGAGTTAAATGTTTTTCTTTTCTGTCATGTAAATCATGTACTAGCTACTCTGGAAAAGGTAATAGGTACCAGGTAAGGTAAGATCTACTCATATCTGAGGACTATCTTATTGACCAATTAATTTGCTCTGTATAAGAACTTAGAACAAAGCAATTACACAATTCCTTTGGGAAGAGGACTAGAGGCCTCTATGGGAAGAACTCTGAGACACTTGGGACAAGTGCAAGGACATTGGTCATCTGAAGGCGATGTGTAGAGATTGGAAGGGGAATGGAGAAGGGTGCTCTGTATTTGTCACTAACCTCAATAGTCTCTTCATGCTACTGCGTTTCTTTAGACCATTCATTTTTCTACTCTCTAGATGTCTAGTTCAGATCTCTTTCTGTAAATCTATAGAAGTTCCCTCCCACCTTCAGCTGATAACAATACATTTAATTTCACTGAGACATTACAAGAGAATGTCTGTACATTTCCACAACATATCTACCTATCTACTTCTTGAATGAATAAATGATCAATATATGAAGAAGGAGACACTAAAAGAATGGCAGAAACGACAAACCAGACTTATTATAGGATATACCTGGAGTTTTCAAGCTTTACCCAGCCCTGCTAGTGTGAACTGAGTGATCTGTGTAGGGTCATTTTTCAAAGATTTTATTTATTTATTTGAGAGAGAGAGAGAGCAAGAGAGAGAAAGAGCATGAGCAGAGGGGAGGGGCAGAGAGAAAGGGAGAAGCAAACTCCCTGCTGGGCAGGGAGCCAGACACAGGGCTTGATCCCAAAACCTAGGGATCATGACCTGAGCCAAAGGCAGATGCTTAACCAACTGAGCCACCCAGGCACCCCAAGTTATTTTTTTTTTAAATTCAGAAATTATAGTGCTCAGGGAATCCAAAAAAATATTCTAACTTGAGTTTGAAAATACAATTAAAGCAACTTAACAATATAAAGATAAATATTATATAAATACTTTCCTGGCTTCTTAACTCTCTACCTTTGGAGGTAGAGTTTGGAATAATCCTGTTTCACTCTGGTGTAAAAGAAGATTACACAGAAAACTGCACTTAATTAAGGAATCCTTTATGTAGTGCCTTTTCTGGTTAGTGAATGCCTTCACCACTTACAAACATGCTCAAGAAAGGGCACACATTCAGGGAGATTTGCAGTTCCAAAAGAAAACTGGCCACAAGAAAACTTGAAAAAGTTTTAAAGAATGAAAGTTTTAAAAAATTAGTAGACCTAAAAAAAAAAAAAACAAAAAACCAGAAATCAAAAAAACCCTGCATAGATCATTCAATTGAAGAATCATAATAACCTTAATTTTTGGAGGCCTGCATTTGCCTGGAAATTTTCAGAAAAAGAAAAATAAAACAAGCATGACTCACTGACCCACTTTCCTTAGTTTACCCATTTAAAAATTCAGAGCTTCCTCAGATCTCCAGCGATTCTTCTCTTCTGTTTTAAACCACTATGCCAACATAATAATTCACTTTTCCAAGGGTAATTCCATTTTAAAATTACTATTTCAACTTTCAGACCTCAATACTCCACCCAAATGTTTATTTCTTTTATTCCTAAAAACCTGCCTTCTTTTCAGGAGAAAAAAAAATCCATTTGAACATTTTTTTTTCTTTAACCAAGCACACTGTTGTATTTTTTTTAATTTTTTTAAATTAAAATGAATACTAGATCTTATTATTTATGAGGATGTGTCATGTTTATTCTTTGATTTTATAGCTTTGAAATGGGGGATTTTTAATTAAAAGGGGGAGATGTGGTGACCAGTTCTAAAGAAGGCTTACCGTTGTGTCATCAGTAATTACACACTGCAGACGACATAGAGCCTGAGATGAGCTGGGCAGTGCACCCGCGCTGTCACACACAGGGAGACACACGCGTGCCATTGGGTGCCTTTTGCATGCTCTATTTACGTCTCACCATCTACATCCTTTCGGCAGCATCTGAAGTTGACCACCTTTTCTCCCTTGGCGTTCTCTACGTACCCCGTTGACATTTCATTCTCTTGGTCCTTTTCTTCTCTCAGTTTTGTGTGGTCTTCATCTCATCTTCATGCTCTTTTCTTTTTCATCCTTTCATTTTTATTCAAGTAGAATCTATCTTTGCCCTCTCCATGTCTCTCTTTGTTTTAATAAGTTAAGGAAAAAATTTTTTTGAATAGTTAATACGTTCTCATGGTTCAAAGATCAAAACAATATTACTAGTTTATGCTGACAAGGTCCCTTTTCCACGTTAATTATTTTCCCTTGCCACCAAAAATGACTACCTTTATTAGTTTTGTATGTCTCTAGTGTTTCTCTTTTCTTTTTACCTATAAGTAAGTAAAGTATATATTCTATTTTTCCAAATGTTTTTACACAAAAGGTGACATGCTTTATACACCATTCTGCACCATGTGTTTATTATTTAACTATATATCCTGGTGATCTTTGCTTGCTATACAGCTTTTCAGTAGCTACGTAACATTTCATTTTGTTGATATACCCTGGTTGATGTAACCATTTCCTTACTGATGAACACTTCGTTTGTTTCCAATCTATTGTTGTTACAAATATCACTATAATAGCATGTGTCATTTTAGACCTGTGAACCTCTAAGTTTTTAGAAGTGGAATGGCTTGGGACAGTGGCTCTCTTTTTTTCCTCCTTCTATAAGCCCTACTTTATACTCTTAAAGCTACAGGCTTCAACGTATCTCTGTTATGTGGATTCATCCCTTATTTATATCTTGCCCAAGAATCTGCCCAAGCTTCTCTCTCAAATTGTCGACCACATTCTAGACATTGCTACTTCGGTATTCCATCAGCACTCCGAATCTGTCAGCTGTGGAATTTTATTCATCCTTTGCCTTTTTCATTTTCAAACCCGGTGCTGCTTCTCTCATTCTTTTACCTACAAATGATTTTTTTTAAAGTTAAAAACCAACAACAACAACAACTTTCTTTTACTCCTTTTTCTTCCATGCCTTTCCTTAAACATGGACTTTATTCCATGGATGTGGAGTCCAAACTCCACATCTTCTCTTCAAATCTGTCTTCATTTTGTTTCCATTCTTGTCTGGTACAGCATGAAACATGGGAGATGGGTCATTTCACAGACTCTTCATACCCACCTTTTTCTTTATCTCAGACCTGAGCAAGCCAGTAATGGAATGGCTGCTGCTTCAAAAGGCAGTATAAGCTAAAATGTGATGACTTCACATTTTGTAAATTAGATGTCTCTCTGTTTACCGGGAGTTTAAAAATGAATATCCATAAAAAACAAATTTCTTGCCCATAGACGTTACTCAATTAAATGACCAGAACTAAATTAAACTTTCTGCCTTTTCAGTTTATTTTGGCTCTTGTGTCATCTGTTAACTTGAAACCTTACTTAATTAACTTTTGGTCGTACATTTAGTGGTCAACACATTTCACCGCTATAAAATGCTATGAAATAAATAATTGGTATGGAATTAACAGGATGATTCAAACTCTAGAGCTGCTGGGTATACTTAGTTTTCATTGGGAATGTCAAACTTTTAAGAAAACTATTTGTTCTGGCCACAGTATTGCATTTTGTCTATTTTATTCTATTTTACTTATTTAGTTCCAAATAACCAAGCTTGACTTTTAAAAAAAAATCTATTAACTTCTGACAAAATTAACTTAGTTTTTTAGGTAGGCAGAGCCTTCCTCTAACATCACAGGATATCAAAGCCTTAGCAGAGAAAGACATCACCAGAATGATCTTGCCTAATTTTTTAAAAATTTATTATTGATGTGTAGTTGACATACAACACTATACTAGTTTCCGGGATGCAACATAGTGATTTGATCGTTCTAGACCTTGCTCAGTGTTCACCGCGGTAAGTGTAGCCACTCTCTGTCACCATACAACATCATTACGGTATTACTGATTATATTCCTGATGCTGTACTTTTCATCTCCGTTACTTATTTATTTTATAACTGGAAGGTTTTTTTGTTTGTTTGTTTTAGTTTGTTTATATATTTATTTTTTATTATGCTCAGTTAGCCAACATATAGTACATCATTAGTTTTTGATGTAGTGTTCAACGATTCATTAGTTGTGTATAACACCCAATGTTCATCACAACACGTGCCCTCATTAATACCCATCACCCAGCTACCCCAACCCCCCACCCCCTCCCTTCTGTAACCCTCTATAACTGGAAGTTTGTGCTTCTTAATCCTCTTTATCTGTTTTACTCATCCTCCCACCCACCTCCTCTCTAGCAACCACTAGTTTGTTCTCCGTACTTAAGAGTCTGTTCAGTTTTTCATTTGTTTTTTTAGATTTGACATACAAATATTCATGCCACATCTTCTTTATTCATTTATTGATGGACACTTAGGTTGCTTCCATGTCTTGGCTGTTGGAAGTAATGCTGCAATAAACATAGCTAACATAATCTTTTTGAGTTAGTGTTTTTGTTTTCTTGGTTAAATACCCAGTAGTGGAATTACTGGATCATATGGTATTTCTATTTTTAAGTTTTTCAAGAACCTCCATACTGTTTTCCACAGTGGCTGCACCAATTTATATTCCCATTAATAATACACAAGTGTTCCCTTTTCTCCACATCCTCACCCACACAAAAAGACAATTTCTTTTCTTTTTGATTCTTTGATTGTAGACATTCTGACTGTTGTGAAGTGATATCCCACTGTTTTGTTGTTGTTTTTTTTTTACTAAGTTTTTAATTTAAATTCCAGTATAGTTAACATACAGTGTTATATTCACTGTGGTTTTGATTTGCATTTCCCTGATGATTAGTGATGTTGAGCGTCTTGTCATGTGTCTGTTGGCCATCTGTATGTCTTCTTTAGAAAATTGTCTATTCAGGTCCTCTGCCCATTTTAAATGAGATTGGATTTTTTTTGGTGTTGAGTTGTATAAGTTCTTTATACATTTTAGATTATTAACCCCTTACTGGATATACCATTTTCAAATATCTTCTCCCATTCAGTAGGTTACCTGAGGAAACATCTAGAAAAATGTTTCTATGGCTTATGTCAAAGAAATTACTGCCTCTGTTTTCCTTTAGGAGTTTATGGTTTTAGGTATTACACTTCGGTCTTTAAGTTATTTTGAGTTTATTTTTGTATATAGTATAAGAAAGTGGTCCAGTTTTATTCTTTTGCTTGTAGCTGTCCAGTTTTCCCAATACCATTTACTTAAAAGACTGTCTTTTCCCTATTGTAAACTCCTGCCTTCTTTGTCATAGATTAATTGACCATATAATTGTGGGTTTAGTTTTGGGCTCTCTATCCTGTTACATTGATCTGTGTGTCTACTTTTTGTGCCAGCACCATCCTGTTTTGATTACTATAGCTTTGTGATCTTGCCTAATTTTATCTGCTTGGGACATTCCCCCTGCAGTGATCATTTCATAGAATCTCATCTGTCACGATTCTCTGTCATCATTTGCTCTTTTCAGAGTTAATTTAAAAAGCAAAGAATGCATAAAGGTAAGAGTAAAATACAAATATAGAGAGTAGGTTATTCCTGACTAAATCTTTCTGATATACAGGAAAATAAAACATATATTGATCAAACAAATAACTGCAGAGTTTTAGATACTTTTCAGTAATACTATAGTCAGCTTGTAGCTATCTCTAAGACAGCATCATCTAGTTAGATTTGAATTTTGAGAAAAGAGAACAACTCTGGTGAAAGAAACTTTTTTTTAATGTCATATAATGTAATGTTGGCTTGTGATTCCAAAATGAACAATTCTGATTGTAATAAGACCTCCACAAGGAACAAGTATGCCAGCAATATATTTAACAACTTCCTATTTATTATCAGGTATCAGAGGAACTAATTAGTTGTCGGTAAAAATGAATTGAAGCTCATGCGTTTCCAACAATTTTGAAAGTATAGTAGTATAATAACAAGTCTGGAAATTTAACTGCATGGGGAGGAAGGAAGTAGTTATCTATCTTAAAAATACTTAAGTTCAGTCTCAAAAAAAAAAAAAACCCAGCAAAACCCAAGTTCTGCCATTTGGCAAAATTAACAATGTAGTAAGAATGTACGTGATAAATAGAGACACACAAACATACTGGTTTATGTGGGTTTTTTAAGTTGACCAGTTTTCAGCTTAAAAACAGAATTCAAAAAAAAACTTAATTCAAGCTCTAACTTACATAAAAGTACTGATACCACTGCTACTACAGCACTGCAAACAACCCCAAGTTTGTATATTAGGTACTCGATAAAAATATTATTCTAAATCAGTTCTTATGTTGGGTCAGTTACAATGAAGGAACAGCACCACCACAATTTCAAAATGACAGTGCTATGGCAAATGCATCATAATATGCTTGAGTTACTACTGTAAGCAATAGATTTAGAGTATTATGAAAACATGTGCTTTCTTAAGTGCTGTGAGTTATATGGAATTATTCTGAACGTCTCCTTTGCTGAACCAATGAATCAAAATGGAGCTTACTACATTCTCTACAATCAGCATGTGGAAAATGTATGTAGAAATACAGATTTCAAAAACACACTGCATCATTCTTGGGGATAGTGATGTGGTAGGCAGTCTTCAGTTTAATGGAGAGAGAACCTCAGTTTGGCAGTTCGAGAACATTTCTAATTTGATAGGGGGCCTAAGAACATGGCTTAAAGAATTGAGAGCCTATGCTGGATATGGAATGCTATTAAAGTTGAATTTCTAATTTCTTTAGGGTGTGTAAAATTAAGTTACGATGTACAAATTCCAGAGAACTTGATCTTCTGAACAACATCCTACTTTTTTTACCTTCCTTTTGCCCCTCTTCTAAAATCCTGGAAGACGTGAAGCAGAATACTTTCTTTCCTTTTTTTTTTTCCTTTCTTTTTCTTTTTTCCTTTCTCTTTCTTTCTTTCTTTCTTTCTTTCTTTCTTTCTTTCTTTCTTTAAGGGAGAGAGAGAGGGGGAATTCCAAGCAGACTCCCTGCTGAGCATGGAGCCTGATGTGGGGCTCAATCTCATGACTATGGGATCATGACCTGAGCCAAAACCAAGAGTCACATGCTCAACCAATTGAGCCACCCACAGAATATTTCTAATGGGAACGAGTTTTTTTGCTTCCATTGGAAGAGCTGCAAAAAAGTATATTATTGAAGAGGAAGTGCAAATTGTAGTGTAGTCCCAATAGGTTATTTTTGCTTTTGTTTCCCTGGTATGAGGAGACATATCCAGAAAAATGTTTCTACAGCCTGTGTCAAAGAAATTACTGCCTATATTTTCTTCTAGGGGTTTGTGGTTTCAGATTTCATATTTAGGTCTTTCATCCACTTTGAGTTTATTTTTGTGTGTGGTATAAGAAAGTGGTCCAGTTTCAGGTAGCTGTCCAATTTTCCCAGTACCATTTAACTGTCTTTTCCCCACTGTCTATTCTTGACTCCTTTGTCACTGATGAATTGACCATATAAGCATAGGTTTATTTTTGGGCTCTCATATTACATTGGTCTGTGTGTCTGTTTTTATGCCAGTACCATACTGTTTTGATCACTACAGCTTTGTAGTATGCCTTGAGATCTGGGATTGTGAGACTTCCAACTATTCTTCTTTCTCAAGATTGTTTTCACTATTGGGGGTCTTTTGTGGTTCCATACAAAGTTTAGGATTATTTGTTCTAGTTCTGTGAAAAATGCTATGGGTATTTTGATAGGGATTGCATTAAATCTGTAGATTGCTTTAGTTAGTATGGACAATTTAACAATATTGGGTCTTCCAATCTGTGAGCATAGAATATCTTTCCATTGTTTGTGTCATTTTCAGTTTCTTTCATCAGTGCTTTACAGAGTACAGGTCTTTCACCTCCTCGGTTAAGCTTATTCCTAGGTATGTTATTATTCTTGTTGCAATTGTAAATTAAACTGTTTTCCTAATTTCCTTTTCTGCTACTTCATTATTACACTTTAATTAAAGAAAGAAAAAGTATGTGCTAATTGTAGAAAATTTGGGAAATAATGGAAAAATAGCAATAACATAATACAATTCATCTATAAGTGTACTACCTAGATAAAACAAATATGAACATTTACACCTACCTAAAAATACACATAAACAAATATATGCACTCATACACACAAGAGATTTTACAAAATTCAGATCAAACCATATATAATTTTCTCAAATTTATATACAACATATAGTTTTTCCCATAAAATGGTAAGAACTCATCACTTTTCCAATATTTGTATATATTGTATCTCTTTGGTGGAAATACTATATGTAACGATGTGCTACCATTTATCTTAGCAACTCTGCATTCAAAGATTGATATCAAGCTGGTGGGATTATTTCACCACATCTATGCAACAAACATTGCAAACCAGGGCCTGAATTATAGTTTTGTTGCTTTTCAAGACTTAATGAAGCAATAGAGAAAATACGAATAATGCAGGCTTACTTTAAAAATATGTCATGTATGGGGCGCCTGGGTGGCACAGCAGTTAAGCGTCTGCCTTTGGCTCAGGGCGTGATCCCAGCGTTATGGGATCGAGCCACACATCAGGCTCCTCTGCTGTGAGCCTGCTTCTTCCTCTCCCACTCCCCCTGCTTGTGTTACCTCTCTCGCTGGCTGTCTCTATCTCTGTTAAATAAATAAATAAAATCTTTAAAAAAAATAAAATAAAATAAAAATATGTCATGTCTATAGTGTTTATATCATGAATAGTGTTAGACATTGAGAAAATAACTCTTCTGTTATTCAAGAAATCATTTATCCTATATAGCAAAGAAGTTATTTTATTGAAAAATAAATGGCATTTAGACTTTTGTCCTTTTCATTTTTTTTTACTTTTGCCTTGTTTATTAATATTAAATTTAAATATCAACCAGTTTTCATGTAAAAACTTCATTAAGAGAGCCAGTTGTAAAACGTTTACAAGCACACTGCTGCCCACTTCCCACACTCCACATCCGTGACATCACTGAGTATTAATAATTCTAAAAATAATTTACTCCTTGGCAAATGAAAAGTAGCATGTCATTGCTGAGCGATTTTCCATGTATTTATTGGATATTTGAGTTTTTTTATGTGTGCAAATTATTTGCTTCTATTGTTGGTTCATTATTTCTATTGAAGTTATAATGCTTATTTTATTAATTGGTAAGAGCTTTTTTTAATATTGAGGATAGTATCTCTTCCTTAATATTTGATGAAAATAAATTTCTACCAGCTTACTCTTTTGTTACTTAATATTTATGTATTTTGGGGGGTGCCTGGGTGGCTCAGTTGGTTAAGCATCTGCCTTCAGCTCAGGTCCTGATCCCAGGGTCCTGGGATCCAGACCCATCAGACTCCCTGCTCAGGTGGGGAGTCTGCTTCTCCCTCTGCCCCTCCTCCTGCTCATGCTCTCTCTCTCTCTCAAATAAATAAGTAAAATCTTTAAAAAAATATTTATGGATTTTTGATACAATGTTTCTGCCTTTTTGAATGTGTGGAAAGCACTCCCCTACTCTGCAAGTAGTTAAATATTCTACTCTTCTAGCTTTTCTTCTTATGTTATGTGGTAATCATTATGTTTAATTTTTCAGTATACATTGGATTTATTTTAATATACATATTTTTGCTTCTATACATTGTTTTCTAATCCCATTTATTTTTTTTATTTATTTATTTTTTAAGATTTTATTTATTTATTTGACAGACAGCCATCGAGAGAGGGAACAGAAGCAGGGGGAGTGGGAGAGGAAGAAGCAGGCTCCCAGCGGAGGAGCCTGATGTGGGGCTCGATCCCAGAACGCTGGGATCACTCCCTGAGCCGAAGGCAGACGCTTAACGACTGTGCTACCCAGGCGCCCCTCTAATCCCATTTATTGAATGAGCAATTCTTCACTTACTATTCTGTGATGTTTCCCTTTTCATTAGCCAAACTCTTATTTTAAGTAGGATCAGTTTTAGAGCTGTTTATTAGGTTCCATTGATCATCTGCTAATTTTGGCACAAATGAAAACATTACCTTAAAATCTTCTAGGGCAAGTCTCAGATCTCTCTCTTTCAGAACATTCTTAGGGATTCCTTCCTGTTTCTTTTTCTAATTGTGACATAAAATATTTTTCATTAGTTTGCAAAACTGCATATCCATTGGGACTCAAATAAATTATTCTTTAAATATACTAGATTGGCATCTTTGCAATATTCAGATTATCCAGCTAGGAGGTTGATGAACAAGTCTCTTTTCATCTGTCAGGGTTTCCCCCTCCTACAACAACTACCATCACAATTATTTATTGACTGTTCATTATATGGCAGCCACTAAGAGCAGCAATGGGAAAGCAGTACCCTGCTCTTAGCAGTCTTTTACTCTGCTGCGGAGGGGGGGGGGAATTATGTTTTTTATAATCATATAATATATTAGGTACTGTAAAGAGAAAGTAAGTATCTAAAGTGATTGTGGAGAGAAGAATTTTATTTAAGTATTATTTCTGGATACACACACAAGCATATATACACACATAACACATTTAAATATATACATACATAGAAACATATTTGTCTCAGTGGAAAAAAATTCTTACCATCTCTTCCAGTTGGTTATTGGTATTATGGGGAGGGAGGGGCTCTTCCTATGCGTATCTTTTATCTTGCAGTTTGCTTACATAACAAATTTTCATTTGCTTTTATTGGTTTTTCTATGTCATAAAGATGACATCCATGAATCACAGAAACATAGTTTTGTGTTCTACCATTGATTACACCTCTAATTCCTGTTTCTAATCCTTTTGCATTGCCTGTAATGTTCAGAAAGCATATATAATAATAGCAGCAGTGGTCAAGACTTTTTTTTCTAACTAAACTTTTTGATGATCTTTCTTGGTATTTACTCATAAGTATTATGTTTGCTGTCAGTTTCAGATATTCTTACTTGTGTTAAAGCCATACGTACTGTCTTCTGCTACAATACAGTTGCCTTCATAAGAAACATGATTTTATAAATTCAGTTATTAAAACAGATATTTCAATAGAAAGTAGTTATGGTCTATCCCATTTCCCCACCTCCCTCCCCTCTGAAGTCCTCAGTTTGTTTCTCATAGTCCATTCTAACTAAACTTTTTGATGATCTTTCTTGGTATTTACTCATAAGTATTATGTTTGCTGTCAGTTTCAGATATTCTTACTTGTGTTAAAGCCATACGTACTGTCTTCTGCTACAATACAGTTGCCTTCATAAGAAACATGATTTTATAAATTCAGTTATTAAAACAGATATTTCAATAGAAAGTAGTTATTGGTTAAGCAATTTTCAAATTTAAATTCATGTTTTCTACCCTGAAGCCTTATTAATAATAGTGATATAATTATAAATATATGCTTATAAAACATAAGCACCAATGAGAAAATTCTGATTTTGGTTACATTTGTCATTTGTTCTAGTTATATTACTATCCTATTGTTTTTTTTAAATAATAATATTTTTTTATTATGTTATGTTAGTCACCATACAGTACATCCCTGGTTTTTGATGTAAAGTTCGATGATTCATTACTTGTGTATAACACCCAGTTATGGAACTATCCTATTGTTTCTTACACATCTCCTCACCTCTATCATCTTCAGCCACCACTGTTTCAGGAACAAAGCCTCTAAAAATTAACTGTTGAGAGAACAGATCTTATCTTCTTCTTCCTCTCTGCTTCCCCCTTTTCTTTCTTCCGTTTTTTCCCTGCTTTCCTTCCTCCCTGTCTCCTCTCTCCTTGTCTACCTTAACTCCTAGTATAGTACTGTTTTTCTCTGGTTGCTGGTTTAATTCCTGATCATGTGGTAGTGATGTCTCGAAGTTTGAAAAAATATCATTTGTCTGATTTAAAAAATCTTTCTTGGAGTTAATCCATAATGATTTCACATTTTTCTACGCAACTGGCTTTTTTCTTCTACTTCCTGTTTAGCTTCGGTTCCCGTAAAATCTTCTGGGTGGTAGTGCAGTGTGGTGTTTAAGACTAGGGATTCTGGGGCCAGATTTCTTTTTTAGTCCCAGGGCTGCCACTACCAGCTGTTTCACCTCAGGTGAATTACTTAACATTTCAGTGTCTGAGTTTCCTTATGTGTGAACTATTCCACTTAGCATATACTTTTATCTGAGAATTCAACAGTGTAATAGATTTAAAGGTCTTAGCACAGTGTCTGGCACTAGATAAGCACTCAAAATATGTTAGCTGTCATTAACTACTTCTAAAATCCCCATATTTGTTGGGGCCATCATGAACAGTGCTTTCCTATTTAAGAGAACTGTTATTTGGAAACATCCCTTTTATCCTATTCTCATTTTTATCATAAATTTATCAGAAGTTAAATATTGTAGGTTATGTATTTTGATTTTGTGTGGCTCCCCAGTCTAAAAAGAGTGACATCCTCATCTTATTAATAACTTAGAAATTTACAATAATTAGATAATTTGTCGATTTTTGCGATGTATCATTTTGCCTTTTTTCTGACTTTCACTAGCTTATGATTGAGTCAGAAGATACGAATTTATAGTTTTAATACTTCTAAGGCAATGGCCATATTTTTGTTATTTTTGAAATTATGTTCAATTGAATTACTGATTCCAAATTCACCTTAGTTATTCAGAATGTTTTGTGTGTTGTGGGGAGGGAGGAGATTTCATCGGGCAATCTCAGTAGTTAACTTTCTGTTATTTCTAATTGGTTATCTTGAGGCCCAAGACTGTGCACATCATTATTTAAGTGTTTTGGCAATTACTGAGATTTTTCTGTCTGACTTACTATGCTCTTAAATTGTTCTATATATGCAACAAAGAAAATACATTCTTTGGTGTCTGTAATCCACATCAATATGATGAAATAGGTGATTTATTAATTATATGACCCAAATCACCTATTTCATTGTACGTTGTGTGTGTGCTTACTTGAATCATCAAAGGCTGACAGAGATATATTAATCTCTCCCACAAGTATTGAGTTTCTGTCATTTTGTCTTTGAATTTCTAATAAGTTTGTGCTCTACATTTCTAAGTTATGCTTTTGGGCCTTACAGAGCCATTACTGTTATATATTCATTTTGGATTATGTTCAGCAGTGTACTGGTAAATGTTTAACAACCACGTCTCTGTGGGAAGGGGGGAGGGGTGGTCTGATTTGAAACATTTACCAAATGCTAAGCTACCCTAGCCAATTTCAAGTTATGCATGTGACATCACTGAATGTGAAGTTAAGAGAAGCATATAACTAATTCTCATGAATTGACCTTCAGTACGACACTGAATATCTTTTCTCAACATAAAATAATCATCATTGTCCTGACTGCTTCTATAATTTTATATTTCTGATATCAATACTGCCATTTAAAATTTCTAGTTTGGGACACCAGGATGGCTCAGTAGGTTAAGTGTTTGCCTTCGGCTCAGGTCATGATCTTGGGGTCGTGGGATGGAGCCCCGCATCAGTCTCCCTGCTAAGTGGAGAGCCTGCTTCTCCCTCTCCCTCTCCTCCTCCCCCTGCTCATGCTCTCTCTTGCTCATGCTGTCTCTCTCTCAAATAGATAAAATCTTTTAAAAATACAAAAATAAAAAAAATAATATTTCGAGTTTGCCTGATATATCTTTACCCAATAATCTTTTTTTAAATAATAATATTTTTTATTATATTAGGTTAGTCACCATACAGTACATCCCCAGTTTTTGATCTAAAGTTCCATGATTTATTACTTGCGTATAACACCCAGTGCAGCATGCAATACGTGCCCTCCTTAATACCCATCACCAGCCTATCCCATTCCCCCACCCCCCCCCGAAGCCCTCAGTTTTTTTCCCAGAGTCCATAGTCTCTCATGGTTCATTCCCCCTTCTGTTTACCCCCCCAATAATCTTTTTATACATTCTAATTACAGTGACATCTTTCAGAAGTAGGTAGCATATATCATGGCCTTTTATTAGTGTCAGAGATGTTTTGAGTTTTATCCATTTATATTTATTATGATAATTGGGATGTTTAATGTTCTTCATGTAGTTTTTAATATTTTTAATATAATAAATATTTTTCCTTTCTTGTGTATTTTACTATGAGAACTGTGTTTTGTTTTCTTTTAATCTTTTCCAATCATATTCAGTTTTACCTTGACTTTTGTTCAATGAATGTTAATTTTTAAGTAACATTGAACTATATTTTCTATGTAGCAAAATAAAATGTGAGACCATCTTGCTATTTATGTCCAAACTATTTAATTAATATTTAATTATGTCATTATATCTTATAAAGAACATGCAGCTAGATTTTTATTTTTATTATTTTTTTTTTTAAGATTTTTTTTATTTGATGGAGAGAGAGACAGCCAGCAAAAGAGGGAACACAGGCAGGGGGAGTGGGAGAGGAAGAAGCAGGCTCCCAGTGGAGGAGCCCAAAGTGGGGCTCGATCCCAGGACTCCAGGATCATGCCCTGAGCTGAAGGCAGACACTCAACGACTGAGCCACCCAGGTGCCCCTGCAGTTAGATTTTTAAACACAATTTAAGTATTATGTCGTGTCCCAGATAATTTAATTAATTCATTCCACATTTATTGTGATAGCCACTTTTGTCTATGTATTTTGTTGGTTGCATTTATAATTTATATTGTCTCTTTTTTCTTTTTTCCTTTATTTGTTCTAATAATTTGGAAGTTCTGTTTTCTATATTTATCCTAGTAGTTGTTTTTCCTAAATTTATGAACAGTTATTTTCTCTATTCAACTAAAAGTTAATCAATATCAACTTCTGATTTCCTGACTTAGGAAATTAATAAAGTCCAAACTTAATTTCCCCTAGTAAACAAAAAACTAGACAAAACATACGAAGTCACTGTTTTCAGACACTGGCTAATGAGCAGAGTAGGACTGTGATCCCAGGGAGAAGATAAACAAATGATTTTAGCCTGAATGTTGCCCCAGCTTTCTGCCCGAAGCCAATTCCCAGTCCGGGACAGGGAAGGAGATCCCTAACAGTGCCCAGGGGTCTCATTGACTTGAAGAGACAGATTGGTATTCAGGAAGATGAAGTTAGCTAGAATGTGAGAGGAAAAGAACTGGAAAGAAGGGAACTATGCAACAAATAAAGGGGGAGATTCCCAACCTGGCTTGGGGTCCCTTTAAATCCTTGGCTGAAAACTAATCTGCACATGCGTACTATGAGGCCAGGCAAAGAATGACTGGGAAACATACACCTGGTACATAATCCAGCAGTTACACTCATAGCCTTAGGTAAGAATCACCTCAAATCACCATCAGCAGAGGAATGCATTAACAGATTGTGGTCTGTCTATGCACTGGAGTATAATTCCAAAATAAATGAGAACACATTACTGATAGATGCAAAAACGGATGAATTTTAAAAACATACACTTAGCAAAAGAAGCCAGACATGAAAGAGTACATGCTGTATGATTTCTGATACCATTTATAAGGAACTGTAGAGAAGATACCTAATTTCAAACGGCAGAAAGTAGGCCAATCGTTGACTGCGCTAGGTGTGTGAGATTGACTAGCAAGGGGCAAAAGGAACCTATTTTGGTGAAAGAAGTATTCCCTATCTTAATGGTGGTGGTGGTTTCACAGGTGTTCAAATTACTTAATTCTCGGAAAAATTTACACTTAAAATGGGCACACGTTATTGTATTCATCCCTCAACTAAGGCAAAATTAGACCCCTCTCTTTAAAGCTTTTGACAAATTTTATTGACCTTTTCTATCCTTTCTTACTCAACGAAGACAATACTATTTGTAAAGCCCTTTCCCTGCTTTCACTCTCTTCTTCACCCACATCTATGAAAATTACCTAGAAATCTTTTCCTAGAAAGTCATGAAACTGATTTCATTTTGTGCCTTTGTTTACGTAAAACTAGCATTTAACAACTCTGACATCAAATACTACTTAAACTGTAACTTGTATTGATTTATCTGGCTGTTATTGTTCCTTACAGTCCAAATCCACATTATTATTTCACATTTAAGTACTATTAGTTCAACTCTTCAGTTACCACAATCATTGTTATTTTTTAGTTTAGTAACTGTCTTAAATTTCTAAGCACTTGTGTTGTTTTGCCTTTCTTGTTCATATCAGTATATAGTTGCTTTCTGTTTGTGATAAATCACTGAATCTTTCTGGAGATACAAATTTAACTAATTTAAAATTGTCTTCTATTTCCTACATTACATCTGTTTTCTTAGGATATTTTCTCCTCTCATGATTCAGACTCTTAATTCTAGTGTTTCTTGTTTTTTTTTAATTTATTTTATTTTTATTTTCCCCAAAGTACAGTTGTTCTTGCTTGTCTATTTTGTTGGTGTTTATAAATAAGTATCTGAAGTGCTAAAGTGATCACTACTGGCAATAGCAGTGACTTCCTCAACAGAACTAAATATTTACTCTCTCAGACTCGTGAATACAAAATTTCATTAAAAGCTCCCAAGGCATGGTACATATGTGGGGAAAGATGCATCGGGATGCGTGCCTTGTGGCTTTAGAAGTTCCTTGTTCAGAAGCAGGTTACCAGATGGGATACTCTCTTTGTTTTGAGATGCAGTCTTTGGGCTTTAGCTTAGATTAAAGCCTAGATTCCTCAAGAAAGGGATAAATGCTATTGTTTAAAATGGAAAATGTACGTATTCACTAAAACAAATATGTACTTATGGAAGCATATTTTCTAAAAATACTAAAACAGGTGTGCAAGGGTGTATGTTTAGGAATGTTTACTACACTATTATTTTAATAATGAATGCATTGGAATATATATATTCCATATCTTCTTTATCCAGTCACGTATTTGTGGATACTTGCATTGCTTCCATGTCTTGGCTATTATAAATAATGCTGCAATAAACATAGGGGTGTATATATCTTTACATTAGTGTTTTCATTTGCTTTGGGTAAATCCCAGTAGTGGAATTACTGGATTATATGGTATTTCTATTTTTAACTTTTTGAGAAACCTTCATACTGTTTTCCACAGTGGCCACACCAATTTACATTCCCACCAAGAGTGCACAAGCGTTCCCTTTTCTCCACATCCTTGCCAACACTTGTTATTTCTTGTCTTTTGAGTCTAGCCATTCTAACAGGTGTGAGGTGGTATATCATTGTGGTTTTGATTTGCATTTCCCTGATGACTAATGATGTTGAACATCTCTTCATGTGTCTGTTTGCCATCTGTATGTCTTCTTTGGAGAAATATCTGTTCATGTCTTCTGCCCATTTTTAATCAGATTAGTATATGTATTTTTTGGTGTTCAGTTGTATGTATAGTTTCTTTATATTTTTTGGATATTAATTCCTTATCGGATATGTCACTTACAAATATCTTCTTCCATTCAGTAGGTTGCCTTTTTGTTTTGTTGATGGTTTCCTTCACTGTGCAAAAGCTTTTTATTTTGGTGTAATCTCAATAGTTTAGAAGAATAATGTCGATCACAGTCTTTCAAATGGAAAACAAAAACAACTTGTAAAGTAGTATATTAAGATAGAATTTGGTAAAATAATATACAAAGTAACTATTTTATATGAAAATATAAGTACTACGTACAGATAATGATATAATTATAGATATACATGCTTTACATATACATACATGTAAATATGTGTATATACACGTTCTCTGTATTCATATATGCCTGTATTTGTATGTGTGTTTGTATATATATGCATGTTCTTATATTTTGGCTAACTACACAGTTCTGAAAAAATAGAAACCAAACCATTTTTTGTGATTGCATCTTTTGGTGACAGAGTGTTTAAGTTGGGAATTCGTGACCTTTGTTACATACATTTTCGTTTTATTTTGTGTATTTCTCTCAATGAGAATGTATTTTGTTAGTTAAGTAAATGATTTAAAAAGATTAAAGCAGTGTCTTGAGATGCTACCAATAACTTGAGGAAATTAGTACAATTTTATTTTCAATTCTGTCTTAGAATTTTTTTTTTAATTTTAGACATAGATTAATGTGAATTGATATATTTTACATTACATTTTTTCTCTCAAAAATATTTCTGACTTCTGCATCATATTTTGTGTTTGGCAATGCAAAATAGTTTTTAACACATATTGGTTGCAATACTGACTTTAGTATTCAGAATCATAACATTTAAAAAATATTATCCAATATTATCAAAAATATATCCTATTTTCCTTTTTTGCCTTTGTAATCTTGATTTATCTTTCAGTTTCCCGGAATAGGTCTCTAATAAGTCTTTAACTTTTTTTCAAGAAGAAAATGGATGCTTAATTTATCCTCCCATATATACCAGAGAATGCCTTTTTTATTCACATTTTAATATAAACTTAAAATGTCCACGTTTTATTCATAAATGTTTCCCCAAAGATTTCCATAAACTATTATCACAGGGTCTCATGTTGTTCACTGATGTGAAGTTTCAGGCCAGACTTAATTGTGTTTACCTGTAGGTAACTTGTTTTTTTCTATTGGATGTCTGCAGATGTTTTTAAGTTCTATTTCAGACTTTAGTTATGATATTTTTCCTTTTTTTAATCTCAGATATTGTATCTGTTATATTTTTTCCTAGTCTGTCTCAAACTATTTTCCACATTTGTGTTATCTTTTTTTCCCATAAACTCTCGTAATTTTTTATTTCTTTATTATTTTGGAAGAACTTTTAAAGTTTGTCCTCTTTATCCCTACACACTAATTCAATTTGTTCTTTATTTTCCACAGTACAGACTTTTACTATTGTTAATTTTAGTTTACTTATCTTTTCTTACATTACCCATTTCATGCTGTAACTAACATGTTTTCTTTACAACTCAGCATGATTTTTATATGACCCTTTGTTTGCCTAATTGACACGAATCACATATTTTTGCATACTGTTTGAATGCCAAATACTATTCTAACATTTTCCACTGATTCTGAATTGAAAGTAATATTGGCACACTCAGTATTTTTCTAGCAAGTTGTTATGTATGGCTTGCTTGGGCACCACTTATACTTAGTATCACTAAGTATATATTTGAAGTATCATTAAGATTCTATTCTCAATTCAGTTCTGCTCAGCAGATTTTAAGCACATCTCTTCTGGATTGAGTTAAGATTATCTCCAGCATTTACTGCATGATTCACTGACACTGAACCAGTTAAGTTCAAACAGCCTACAATTATCACCATGTCCCACCAACAACCATCCTCCTGTCACTGTTCCCTTCCACAGCATTAAATTTATTGTGGTTATATATCAAAGATGAAGTACATTTCCATTAGCATCGCCATATTTCCTAACCTTTTATTTTCTGGGGATTTCAATGTCTGAATGAGAGGAGGAATGTAAAGATGGAAGAAGAGAAACAGAATTTAAGTGTGTTAAAATAAAATATCTAGGGGCGCCTGGGTGGTTCAGTCGAGTAAGCATCTGCCTTCAGCTCAGGTCATGATCCTGGGGTCCTGGGATTGAGCCCTGTGTCTGGCTCCTTGCTCAGCAGAGAGTTTGCTTCTCCCTCTCCCTCTGCTACTCCCCTTGCCTGTGCTCTGTTTCTCAAATAAATAAGTAAATTAATACATACATCTTTAAAAATAAAAATCTATCTTAGTAAACAATCTGCATAATGAATACCATAGACTGGGTGGCTTAAACAACAAATATTTATTTCTCACGGTCTCAAAGACTGAAAGTCCAAGATTAGAGTGCCATTATTGCTGCATTCTGGTGAGAATCTTCTTCCTGGTTTGTAGATGGCCACCTTCTTACTGTGTCTTCACATGGCCGAGAAAGAGATTATTTCTCTCTTGTCTCTTCCTACAAAGGCATTATTATAAACCCATGTATAATGGTTCCACTTTCATGACCTAATTACAGGGGCCCAGAGGGCCCACCTCCTAATACCATCACATTGGGGGTTAAGGTTTCAACATATGAACATACTGGATTGGGGGGGGGCACAAACATTTAGTCCATAACATCCATGCAGCAAAGTTTTCCTCATCTCTGCTTCAAAGACAGGCAATGATGGAGAGAGAAAGTATTTCCTTTCTTCCAGGCCAATAGGATCTCTTGTTTTAGCAACATATGCATAACCACTCATTGTGCCATTTTATTCGATTACATAGATTTTGTAGATCATGTGATTTTTCCCAGTTTTTGGCGGTAGCTTCATTGTCACTTACTGAAGTTTTTGTGAAATTTTCATCTTTTTGTGGATCTTTATGGATACTTTCTTGGGATTTAGGGAGAGGCTGCCTTAGGAACATCTAGTCAGACACTACTCCTTGTCCATATTAATTATTCTGAGCAATCCTTCAAGGAATATTTTCAAGGCAGAGTGATTTAGAAAATGAAATCAACAAAAACCTTTTTCCTTCTCTGTCCAAAATGACATAACGAAGTAATTTTCATGAGCTTTATCTCATACAGCGAAAATCTACAAAACAAGGCTTTGAATACATAGGCTTCAAAGTATGAAATTATATTGTTAAAGTTTCCTTTTTCTCAGCCTTTAAGAAAATACTTAAATGAAACAGCCTACTTCTAATATATTGAGAATTGAAAAAAAATCTGTCACTATATGTCTATTGGATGGTGATATTTGAAAATTAAATATATGATTACATTTATAACTAAAAACTAAATAAAATTTGAGTTGTGGAGAATATTATTTTGAGATACTTTGCTGCAAAATTCTTTTATATTTCTAAACTATAACTAATTTGAATGCACCAAGTAAATAAATACCCCAAATGAAGGAATTACTGAAAGATAAGATTTAACTATCTATGATTTTGACTAACTATTCTTCCTCATAAATGGGCTTCGTATTTCTTGTAAGTGACCAGTATGCAAGTATGACAGGAAACACAGAATTTTGTATAGCAACGATGAGAGAAAAATCATGCTTATTTATGATATCTATGGATGCAGTATGCTGAGGACTTTGGTCTTTCAGGTCCTGGTTTTATCCCTCTTGGATTATATTCAACATCATTGAATTCTATTTCCTTAATGATACATGAATAATAATAATATATTGGATTATATTGATAAATAAATGAGATAATGTGAGTGCCCTATAAATGGAAAATCCCGATGCAAATATGCACTAAAATACTAGCTGTGCAGGAAGAGTTAGGCACGTGATCGGTAACTGTATTGGCAATGTCATTTTCAAACATGAAGGACAATCTATACAGAAATAATTGTACATATATTTATTATGGGCCATTGCAACTGTTGATAGTTCTTAAACTGCTCAAGTGGTGCTTTATGCCCAGTTAGTAAACCAAGTAAACCCAGTTTCTGACTTAAATGGACTGTGAATGAAGGTATAAAGAATGGTTTCATTTACACATTTAAATAATTGCAGGACTTCAGTTGGATGGGAAATACTTTGGCCTCGTTAATAAGGACTGGTTCAGATTGCATTATTAAAGAATTCCTGAAGCACTAGTTTAATTTCATTTTTTCCCAGGCACGTTTACTATGGTCTGCTGAAGAGTAATCATGCTCCAGAAAGCTTAAAAAAGAAGACTAAGAAACAGATAGGAGAAAAGAGGATTGGAGTGACTTGGGTAGCTCCTTGCCTCTTAAGCCCTCTAATCTTTGAAGCTGTGAGCACTTGACCATCTATAGCCTAGGTCCTGCTGCAGACTGTGGAAACACCTGCTGTGTTTAGGGGTAAGTGGGTCCCTTGGGTCAGTCCATCAGAGGCTGAACTTCAGATCAGAATGGCTGCTAGTTCTGCTCTGGACCAAGCCTGCATATCCAGAATCTGGCTCTTCACCTTCTTTTGTGGATGGTAACTGCCTTTCACCCACCTCCATTGTAAATATCTGCTCAACCCTCTTCTAGCTGAAACACTGATGCCTGTTGAGCATCTGCCATTGTGTCATCCTAGTACCATAGGCTACTGGGTCACGGTCATTTGCAGGTATAAAAGAGTGAGGTTAAATCATCAGACTATTTTGAAGAAAGTTATTCTAGTTTACCATGTCTTCTTGTGTATACATGAGACATATAAATATTTCTATATATAAATTTGTGCCTATAGCATTCTAAAACATTGCTTAACAGTGTAACAAACATACTGTTTGGGTATTACCTAGTTCATCTACCTATTACTAAAATGACTGATTTTTGTGTAATCACTAAAAAATTGTTGTAGGTGTAATGAAGCCTTAGCAACAAGCATTCTGTGTGTAGGTATACATATGTGTGTGTTGTTATGTTTATTTATGTGTACTGATGTATTCTTTTTTGGTTGCATAATGGAAAGAATGTGGAAACTACAATCACCCTGCCTTGGATATAAATAATGGCTCAGCCACCATCTAGCAGTTTTACTCTAGGCCCATTGGAGACTCAATTTTCTCATCCTTAAAATGAGCGTAATGTTATTTCCTCTAGTAGTGATAGTTGTGAAGATTAAGGGAGACAATGTAAGGCTCTGAGCATAGTGACTGCCTCACAAATGATGTTCAGTACATGCAAATTGTAAACCTTTTCATGGCAAATAAAAACTGATCCATGCATGGACAGGGCTTGAGGGAAGTTAATGTAAGAGGTCTCATTTCTTGTGACAAAAGAGTTTCCAGTATTAGTCGGAGGTATCAAATTTAGACCATGAAGAAACATGGGGGAAAAAGGTATGTGGAAATCAGTGTGCAGAAATCCATTGCATTCTTATACACTAATAATGATGCAACAGAAAGAGAAATTAAGAAAGCAATCCCATTTACAATTGCACTAAAAATAATAAACTACCTAGGAATAAACTTAACCAAGGAGGTGAAAGACTTTTATTCTCTAAACTATAAAACATTGATGAAAGAAATTGAAGACGACACAAATGGGAAGACTTCTCTCATAGACTGGAAGAACAAATGTCATTAAAATTTCCATACTACCCAAAGCAATCTACCAATTTAATGGAATTCCTATCAAAATTCCAACAGCATTTTTCACTAGAACTAGAAAACTGTTTGGTCTAGAACTAAAACAAATAATACTAAAATTTGTAGGGAATTGCAAAAGACCCTGAATAGCTGAAACACTCTTGAAAAAGAAAAACAGAGCTGGAGGTATCACAATTCCAGATTTCAAGTTATACTACAAAGCTGTAGTATTCAAAACAGTATGGTACTAACACAGAAATAGACACATAGATCAATAGAACAGGATAGAAAGCCCAGAAGCAGACCACAATTATGTTGTCAATTAATCTTTGACAAAAATGGCAAGAATATGGAATGAGGGGCGCCTGGGTGGCTCAGTCATTAAGCGTCTGCCTTCGGCTCAGGGCATGGTCCCGGAGTCCTGGGATCGAGCCCCACGTCAGGCTCCTTGCTGGGAGCCTGCTTCTTCCTCTCCCACTCCCCCTGCCTGTGTTCCCTCTCTTGCTGGCTGTCTCTCTCTGTCAAAGAAATAAATAAAATCTTTAAATAAAAAAAAAAGAATATGCAATGGGAAAAAGTCTCTTCAACAAATGGTTTTGGGAAAACTGGACAGCTACATGCAAAAGAATGAAACTGGAGCACTTTCTTACACCATACACGAAAATAAGCTCAAAATGGATTAAAGATCTAAATGTGAGACCTGAAACCATAAAAATCCTAGAAGAGACCACAGGAAGTAATTTCTCTGACATTGGTCCAGAAACATTTTTTCTAGGTATGTCTCCTAAGGCAAAGAAAATAAAAGCAAAATAAACTGTTCAGGCTACATCAAAATAAAAAAACTTCTACACGATGAAGGGGACAATCAATAAAACTAAAAGACAACCTACTGAATGGGAGGAGGTATTTGCAAATGACATATCCAGTAAAGGGCTAGTATCCAAAATATATTAAAAAATTTATACAACTCAACACCAGACCTCCCCACAAAAAAACAAAAACAAACAAACAAAAAACAGCCAAATAATCCAATTAAAGATGGGCAGAAGACATGAACAGACATTTCTCCAAAGAAGACATACAGATAGCCAACAGACACATGAAAAGGTGCCCAACATCACTCATCATCGGGGAAATGCAAATCAAAACCACAATGAGATAGCACCTCACACCTGTCAGAATGGCTAAAATCAACAACACAAGAAACAACAGGTGTTGGCAAGGATGTGAAGAAAAAGGAAGGCTCATGCACTGTTGGCAGGAATGCAAACTGGTGCAGCCACTGTAGAACACAGTATGGAGGTTCCTCAGACAATTAAAAGTAGAACTATTCTATGATCTAGTAATCACACTACTGGGTGCAAAAGAATACAAAAACACTAATTTGAAAGGCTATATGCACCCCTATGTCTATTGCAGCATTACTTACAATAGCCAAATTATGGAAGTAACCCAAGTGGATAAAGAAGAGATGGTATATATACACAATAGAATATTATTCAGCCATAAAAGAGAATGAAATCTTGCTATTTGCAATGACATGGATGGCGCTAGAGAGTATAATAATAGGAGAAATAAGTCAGTCAGAGAAAGACAAATACCATATGATTTCATTCATATGTGGAATTTAAGAGACAAACCAAATGAATAAAGGAAAAAGAGAGAGATAAACCAAGAAACAGACTCTTAACCATAGAGAACAAACTGATGGTTACCAGAGAGGAGGTGGGTGGGGGGATGGGTGAAATAGGTGACGGGGATTAAAGACTAGGCTTTTCATGATGAACACTGAGTAATGTATAGAATTGTTGAATCATTATTTGTACAGCTGAAACTATTATAACACTGTAAGTTAACCATACTGGAGTTAAAGTTTAAAACTTTAAAAAAACCCAAAATATTAGAAGAAGAGAACCCTTGTCCATAAGATTATAATGGCATGGAGCAATATAACGACAAAATACTACTGATAAAAAATGGCATGGGGAATTCGCTAACGAAACCTACATTCGGCATTACCATTGCTCAAAATATCATCCACAAGAGAGAAGTTCTGGTGTTAAAGGATGGAGCATGGGAGGGTTGTGATAGAGTCCATGATTTCTAGAGAAAGGCAAAACTGTTGTGATTATTAAAAGCTGGGGAGTGTTTGGGATACCTTTATGAATAACAAATATAGCATTTTCTTGGAAAAGAAATCTCTTCTCTGACTTATACTTGTGTGATATACCTAGAAGAGCAACCTTTAGTTGCCCGGAATCAAAACTAATAATCTGCTATCTACTAATTTCTATCAACTGCTGGACCCAGAGCTCTCCTATTGTGTACTGTTCAAAGGCCGTGGGGCCAAGTCTCCCTGCTCTGTGCTCTTTCAATAAAAATAAACCCAGGGCTGTGACTTGAGGCCCTAAATATGTCCGAGCAGGATTTGTTTCACATCAGCTGCCAAAAAAAGTTCTCCTTGACTTGAGGTCAGCTGGTAAGGAGATCATGTCCAAACACCCCTTCCATGAGAAAAGGAGAGACCATAAAGGGCTTTTTCATGGAGGTGCCAGCCACATAACTAAGGATGAGGACATTCAGATGTTGTCCCAGTGGAGAGGCAGCCAGGGCCCTGAGCCACTCTCAGAAACTGCAGGGTTCGAGGCCGCGCTGGCCAGAACTAGAATATCGAGACCTGCCAGTCTTTGTTTATAAAAACCTGCCTTCAGAACATGTTCATGCAAAGCTCGTCGCATTGGGTAATCCTCACAGACGCTGAGAGCAGAGCGGGCTTTTAATATTTACAAATAGAAAGGCAGACACAGCAGAGAGAAATGATGTACCCGAGGTCACATAAAAGTAGGCAAAACTGGTTAGTCTGCAAACGTGTTCTGGTTCTTCAGAGTTAATTACTCTAAGAGTAAATACCTGTTTAAAAAATGTGGGGAGAGGGAGGTACAAAAGGTACAGTTTTTCCCATATCCAACAGTATATGAGAGAATAAAGGAATGCTTATAGAAACTTTATTTCGGGGCGCCTGGGTGGCACAGCAGTTAAGCGTCTGCCTTCGGCTCAGGGCGTGATCCCGGCGTTATGGGATCGAGTCCCACATCAGGCTCCTCTGCTATGAGCCTGCTTCTTCCTCTCCCACTCCCCCTGCTTGTGTTCCCTCTCTCGCTGGCTGTCTCTATCTCTGTCGAATAAATAAATAAAATCTTTAAAAAAAAATAGAAACTTTATTTTTTAATAATCATTAACTGTTTCTAGAGTCCCTGCTATATTTAAAGAATTGGTTTCAGCAGGCAGTAACAAGCCTTACTCACAGGAAGCATACGGTTTAGTCAGAGAAAATAAGGCATTTCCCATATAATTTAAAAACTGAGGAAGTGCCATATTTTTAAGATGAGAATGATTTGAGGGCAATGGGACTCCGAGAAAAGCGAAGTGGATTTGAGCCCGCAGCATCGCATCAGCCTTCATGGTGAAATCCATGTTTGAACTGAACCTTGAAGGATGCGTAGGATGGATTAAATTCAGCTGAAGAGAAAAAACGGAATCATAAAAACTGAACACATTGCTTAGGAATTGTCAACAGAGAAGTAAAAAGAAAGCCATGCATTGGGTTATATTATTAAAGAAGAAAGAGAAGTAAGATGTACTGAGGACAAAGTCCTAGGGGGGTTAGCATAGAAGGAAAGATGTCAAAGAAGAAATGTATACCAAATACAAGCTGTGCCATAATTTAGAGTAATGATATAAATTTGTGACACAAATAAAATTATATATACTAATATTATATGTTTTATATTTACTTGGTATTAGATGATCTTAATTTTGTTACAAAATTATCATTACTCTCAATATCATTTTTCATGTTCAAGAACTTGTTTCCATAGTGTCTAGCTTTACTTGTGTATACCATACATGGATTCTTTCCATTTGACATATAAGACTAATTTTCCAAAATATAATCATTGAGTAAAAAATAATACCTTCAAAACTTGAATCCACAGATAAACAAAACTGCTACTCTATTCATATGTAAATATGTATATATGCCTGATTATTGACGTAGATGAATTTATCATATTTAAATTAATTGTTTTCTACTTTACGGATCCAGTCTGTCAAATGGCCAGATAATTTATTATAAGTTGATTCACACATTTCAGCAACAATCATGAGGCAGAAATTACTAGCATTGAATCTGTGTTTGATGGAACCAGAAGTATTAGAATAAGCATTTCATAATCATAATCTTTGTGCATAGCAAAGTTATCTTTTATGTTTCTTCTGTTCCTCAAGTCACCTCTTTTACCTCTGGTCAGCTAGTGGTTACTGGAATAATGATTAAGAAACATATTTAGACAGTAAATCTTCAATAACTCCCATTTATGACATTTTCTCATATGACATATTTATATTTTAAACTTATGATGCAGCCGTGTCTATAGAAACAAAAGGAAATGCAGAATCATTTAGTCATTATACAATTTGGGCTCCAAATCAAAACCACATACTCAAAGGTGACATTTAGCTTTAAACACCTAATTATTTCATTTCTTCAGTTTAATTTTCATGTATGGAATTAAGACAATGAAAAGCTGAAAACTCACCTAACTACTTTTATTTTTAAAACCTGGCTTATCAGTCCAGGAAGGAACCAAAATAATTTATTTCCTCAATAAAATATGTATGGGCTGGTGTAATTTTCATCTTCTCATTGGTAGAGCAACAAGAAAACATAGTCCTGCTAAATTATGTTAAATTCCCAGTCATTTATGTTGCCAGACTGGATTAATATTTTTCAAGGAACATTCTTAATTTCTATGATATAGGATAATAGTTCTAAAACCACATTATTTGTAAAATATAAATTGGAATAGTTAAAATCAGTTAATCCAGTATTATGTATTAGTTTATTTAGGTAGAGTTTTATTTATTTAGATATTTAGATATTGTGAGACTTACATGGTACCCTAAATAATCTGGCTTTGTCTTTCTGTCTGGTTGCTCTGGCCAGGAAACATTTTGGCTGATCACGCCATTTGGGCCAATTTCATGTTTTCTCTTGATTCATGCCATTCTTTGTAACTGCCCACACAATGCATACTCCCAGGCCTCCCGTTCACCACCCCCTCATGTCTTTTCAGTCAATTGGGAAACCCATACACCTGGTCTGTTCCCACATTTGTTTTCATGATATGGAGAGATGGAGCCATTAATGGCAAATCAATGCTATGAAAATTATAGACTGTTACAAAAGTTTCTTTGCAAATAGCTGTTTAACACCACAAGTTAGGTTAAAATTGTTTCAAAGTCTAAAATTAGTTACATTTTAAGCTAACTGCATATGCTTTTATTGTCTCTGATCTAAAATATAATCCCAGGAGGTTGTGAAAAGCATGCAAATTACAGAAAGCTAATTTGCTCCAACAGCGATGCCTCCCATGCAGTTGGGAGGTCTATTAGAAATAGTGTATTCTCTGTTATTTGCATATTAATAGCACCTGCTGAAATACTTTGGGATTTACTTCCACTGCCAGCAGAGGGGCAGAACTAAAATATATAAAATTCCTCTCATATCACTATGTTAGGCTATAAAACATGCAGGATGGACTAAGAATTCTGAATTAATAGCAGAAACTAGTGTGTTCATATTGCATATGGTATGTGAATTTATTTTTCTCCATGATAAATTATCACTTATTTAAGAGATTGCAAACAAGGTGACTACAGGCTTTATGACAAAAGTATCTCCTCCTCCTCGAAGAAAACAAAACAAGCTTTTCAAAATGCACTGAATAAGAATAGAGTTCTTTATGCTTTGCTCTGAGAAACTATAAAGTTTAACAAAGGGAAACCAGGCGTACTGATAAAAAAATAAATAAAATGTGCAAATATTCAGATTCTCCAGATAATCTAAACTGCAGAATTTAATCATTTGGAAGCAATGAAAAAGTATATATATATATGGCCATTAGCAACTGAAGATTTTCTCTGAAATGAACTTTCCTTTCTAATCATGAATATTTTTTGCTTCTTTTTCTCCAAGTTAGAATAAAGAGAGGACTTAACACATATCTCGAGTTGACAGTGGTTTTGAAAGAAAGGATAGCTTCTTTTTTCCTCTAGAGAAGACAGGAAGCTTCTTTTGGTCTCTAAGTCTCACTCTTAGAACACAGAGCTCTGCCCTCCAAAAAGTGCTGCTCTATAGAGATGAGAGCCACCAGCACTGATCTCACCACACATGCCCTGTGCTTACGTCACCTCTCTTTTCCCTGCCGATACATCCGAGTGCAGTGCCCTTCAGGTCCTGTCCACTTCTTGCAACTGTATCTATATCTTAACCCTTTTCTCAACATTTGGCTGGGAAGGAATAATTGGATGATTTTCGCACCAGTGAAATACTAGGAAGGTGTTTACAGAAGTGCGTGACTGAGAGGAGGGGACATGGAGATTTTCACATATTGGATTAGTGCCCTTATTTTGAATCATGTAATAATTAGAATGAATGAATACATATTATGTGCCAGCACTGTTTTAAGTTAAAAAGAATCACTCGCTTAAGTTTTATTTCAATTCTAAGCAGCAGGTGTTGTTAGTATCAATCCCCTCACCCCCAGTTTACAAAGGAGTAAACAGAAGAACAGAGAGATTGAGGTCGTAAGAGGTCATACCGTAAGTAAGTGGCACAGCAAGAATTCAAACCCAGGCTTCCTAAATTCAGTCATGCTCTTAACTGCCCCCCCCCGGACAATTTTGTCTTCATAGTGACGTCTACTCATTAATTTTGTTGTTGTTGTTATATACAGATAGCGTTTTCTGTACTGTCATGGAGGGTCTCTGTTTTAGAAACTTAGGATTATTTCTGTGGTTTTTCCCAGGGAGCAGGAATATCCAAAGAGTATAATTCTTCATGTATCTTCAGAACTCAACTTAGTGACTGGTTAGTTGAAATGCATTTACACTCACTTGAAGCCATGCCATTCTGATTAGCCCCAGCCGTAGGGTAGGAAAAGCAGAGCCCCAACGCAGTTGATGTTGATGGTCTGACTCTCCACTCACTTGAGTAGAGTTATCTCTCAGAAAAAAAATAGTTGTGTCTCAGAAAAAATAGACCTAACCTAACCAGCCAATGGACAAAGGCCTCTGATCTACCCAAATCTCTGTCTTAAATTGATGTCCTAGAATTTTCCTTCCACTCGGAAACTGACGAGTCCACGATTTTGTTTTTAGCAGTATGGGTGCACTGGTTTCCTGGCTCAACGCAGACAGAAGCAGCGTGCTCACTGAGCTGTCGCGGGAGAAGCACTGCATTAGTTGGGATAAATAGTAGCAGGGGTAATGAGCTCCCACATCTCCCATACTAACCAACACAAGTTAACCTTTTACTCAGATGAAGTTCAGTGTGTTGTTCTTTGTTGGCGGATAGCCTATCACCAGGTCAGTCAGGGACTCAAGTTCCCTCTGCTTTATGGCTCCCCCATCTCCTAAAGTGCTAGTGTCTTCTGCTGAGTTCTCTACATTCCACCAGGGTACGCAGGAGAGTGTGTACGTGCAGTCCTGAATTGGGATGTCAGTGGGGGATGGACTTAGCAGAGGTCTAGGAGTGGCATACATCATATCCACCCACATTCCGTTCTGCAGGACTGTTAGTGGCCAGCCCTGCCTGCAAGGGAGGCTGGGAAATGTGTTCTGAATTTGTGCCCAGAAGAAGAGGAAGTATGGTACATGTTATGTTCTCTGCCGATGGTACTTCTGGAGATGTGCCCGTGATAACAAAAGACATGACTGCCTACACTGAAGCAGGAGTCAGTCACCAGATTTTGCAAAGGGCTACATAGGAACTCTTTGAGGCTCTGAGGACCCTATATAATCTCTGGGCCTCTGCCAAGTATTCTTATTATTTTGTTGTGTTTGGCAACTTTTTACAAATGTAAAAACTGGGAATGCCTGGGTGGCTCGTCGGTCAAGCATCTGCCTTCAGCTCGGGTCATGATCCCAGGGTCCTGGGATTGAGTCCCACATCGGGCTCCTTGCTCAGCAGGGAGCCTGCTTCTCCCTCTGCCTCCTGCTCTCCCTGTTTGTGCTGTCTCTCTCTCTCTCTCTCCTTCTCTCACAAATAAATAAATAATCTTTAAAAAAATGTAAAAACCATTCTTAGCTAAAGGGCCTTATAAAAACTGGCCACTGGCCAGATACGGCCTTGAAGACTGTAATGTTTCACCCCTCCTCTGAGGAAGGCAGGTTGGTTTGTATCTCCAGTTAGCACAATGGCAGACGTTCGCAATGCTCATACAAATAACACAGTTTCAACGCTGAGAAAGCCTTTGAGAATCACCTAAAACAAATGTCTTACATTATAGGTAAGGAGACTAAGGCCCAATAAAGTAGAATCACCTAAAGAAATCAGGCTTATCTTTTTGCAAAGATAAATGTTATTTTTATAAACTGATACTTCGGATAAACAGCTTATTGAAATGAAAGCTTTATAGGAAGAAAAAAAACAGTTTGCTGTATTCATTGGGGGAATTATTCATCGTATTATAACCATGCATGTTATGCTGGCCTCCCTAACTTGTGAATAATTGCAAGTTGAGACACAATTTGTTGGCCATCTGAAGGGGATAAAGATTAAGATACCTTTGTCTTATCGGTTGAAGCAAAACATCAGGGGAAGAAAAAAATTGCAAGCCATAATAGAAAAATCTTGGAAATATTTGGGTCTCCTCAACAGTATAGACTTTGTAAGTTTAATAAATATTGAAAAATATGTAAAGAGAAAATTCAGTAGATTTGGGTACAAATAAAAACTTACGTACATTGAAAACACTTAAACACACATTAAATGAAGGACATTATTTGCAGTACATACACTGAAGGATATTATCATAAATACAGATATGGTCCAAGAAATTAAAGAAGAAAGTAATGAAATATATGAACAAAGTTTATGAATAGATAATTCACCATGCATAAAACATGTGACCAAAAACGATGTGAAAACATATCCGGTCTCCCTGGGTTTCAAAGAATTAAATGTCGCTATGAACAGCCTTGCAACCAAGCTGATTAATGATAATAAAATTGCAGAGGCTTTCACCCCAGTCAAGACTCAAGCAACTCACACGTTTCTATTGACTTTGCTTAGATTTCTCACCTCTTCTCTTCAATAATTCCACCCTTTCATAATTTCCTTCAGTTCTTCTGTACTCCTCTCCTCACAACATATTTTTCTCCTTTCTACTTCTTCAAAGAAACAGGTATTGAAGGGCCATTCTGACCTTGTTCCTTAGTTTTTCCTCCCCTCCAAACCACAAAGGCCAGCAAAAGGACCATGCCCTACTTGTCTTCCTTCCTGAGGAATCTCTCTGCTCTAGCAGCAGACTGCACCTATAAGAGTCATCTCTTTTCAGTGGCCAGGGGATGTGGAAGGTGATCTCTGGGATTTCATCACATTTATAGCTTGCCCAGTTGGTGAGGCCTTTGATCATATACTTGGGTGGAGGGACCTCTGGTAGCTTCCATCTACATGTAAATAGTAACCTCATCTGAAGTAGGCTTTTGCCTTCTGGTTCTCTTGAGCTATAGATATGGATGTCGCTGTAGGTGTAGACTTAGCTTTAGATATAGGTAGAGATGGATAGACATGATATAGACATAAGAGATATGTATAAAGACACAGACAAAGATCGATATTTCTGGTAAAGGGTTGCAGTGTCCATGGTGGGTATGCATGACTCACCTATGGATTCCTCAAGCCTTAAGTCTGGAAGGAATTTCAGAGTTCATCTACTGCAGTGTTTCTCAAATTCAGTATGCATAAAAAGTATCTGGGGAACTGGTTAAAACTGCAGATTGTTGGAACATATTCTAGGGATAATAAATCAGAATCTCTGGGGATGAATCCCCAGAAGCATGTTTTAGAACAAGCTCCCTGTGTGCCGCTGGGATAGTGATTCTCAGACTTCTCTTTGGGGAACTCTGATCCAGAACATTTATATATGAGATTGATGTCCATAGACACATCGGGTTTTGTCTCAGATAACTCAGCTTGCAAGGTCTGTGACAAGACCAAGTGTAAGACTACTAGCTAGTGGTATTCTCCCCGGATGACCATACTTTCTGGAATTATTATTTCATCTCTCTGTGTTGGCTTTTAGACTCTCAACCTGTTGTTTTCTCTGTCCTGTGCACAGTGCTGCCTCGCTCAGGGCATTAGCCTTTTGAACTGGGGCAGGAGAGGAATCTTAGGGTCCTGAGGGCCTCCTGTGTCCGAGGGCAGCTGTGCAGGTCTGAACTGGACAAGCCTTCCCCGCGGCCGAGGAACACTCAGCAAGAGGGCCTGAATGAATATCCAGGGACGTCTTCTCCCCGAGAATCATCGCGCCTGGGGAATCAGGCTTTTCCAAGCTGGCACATTTCTATCAGGCAGCGTAAGAAGCTGGTAATTTTTATTTATTGTCTGCGGTTCATGGCAGCCAGTATTTTACCACCTGCACATCTAAAAAGGAAGGGGAAGAAAAGCACACCAATATTCTCAAAATGTTTATATTCAAGGAGTGTGTATTTCAGAGAGGGAGGTCGTGATGTGTGTATTTTTATTGTGTGTGAAAGAATCCTTAGTGGCGGTGCAGCTGGAAAAATAATGCCAGCACAGGGTACTGTCTTTTGTGACAAAGTTTCCTCTGGTAAGTTACAATTATAACGTAGAAAATGATACCTTAGACAGCAACTAATTTGTGAATCCTGGGAAATGCTGTTCAGTGATTCCTCATCAGGACAGCAGAACCTGATCTGTAAAAATTTGGGCCTCAGCAGGAGGCTGTTTGCAAAGAGTGATTTGCATTTCAATTGTAAGTCCAGCACAACCTTTAAATCTTGGCTGCGGCACTATCACAATGGAAGTTTTCTTTCTTTCTTTCTTTCTTTCTTTCTTTCTTTCTTTCTTTCTTTCTTTCTTTCTTTCTTCCNCCCCCACCCCCCCCATCATGGAGTACTTAAGAAAGAAAAAGGAATATTACCATACATCAGTTCCACCACCATGGACAATAAAATATAGGTGATTATAAGGGAAAAAAAAATATGGCCCCGAAGGTTAGATTTTCTCCCAATAGGCAATTATATCAAATATTTACACTGGTAGAGGAAACACCATGCCCCCTGTAGGAGCTGTCCTCACCACCATTCCTCCATCCAAAAGCACCACATCCCTTTCCTCTTTCTTCCTACAAAATTCCAGACAGTTAACTAATGTAGCTTCTCTGAAATTTGATTTCACTTGATGAAGAAAATAAGTAAAACCCACAAACCAAAAACAATAAAAAGAAAAACACTGTTTACCAGACCTAGTTTTCTCTAAAGCAAGTCATTGCTGGACTACTGAGGGTCCCACCCCCCCACTCACTGCCTCTGCTCACTCAGTTTCATAGTCTCACTATCAGGTTCTGAATAGCTCCCTTTCTCTAAATTGTTTGGATGAGCCCTTTTCTAAATCGTGAGCTGATTTATCTCCTGGGTATATACTACTCGCTGTAACAGAAAGGAAGGATCCCACCCTGGGTCCTGCATCCTACTATATCCAAGGATGTGACACACTCCTAGCAGAGACAGGTCACCAGGCAGAGAGGGCCACGGCCTGGGGAGGGACATGGCAGAAGTGATCCCTCTATGGCTTATTTATGATATTAGATGTTGGCTTTAACTTTCAACTTTGTACATCTCTCTGTCATTGTCAGGAATTTAAATCATTTGTAAATCTATAAATTTATCTCCCAGCACTCCCCAACAGATCGCCATGTCTGATGAGGGGTTCTCTGAGCTCACCTGATTTACCTAAACTCTCAGGCAATTAGCCCGTTGATCACTCACCGTTTCTGGAGATTTTTTTTTTTTTTTCATCTTTAGAACTCTGCTTTCTGTAGCTTTTCTTAGACTCTTGAACTCCTTACTCTTCTCCGTACTTCTGCTCTGCTCATTTCTAAATGCCGGCATGTGTCTTGAGCCAGCCTTCAGGCCTGTTGTCCCCTGTATCTATACTACCTGGTTTCTCTTAGCGAGTCCCCTAGCTTTACCTACCATCTATACGCTGATGGATCCCAGGCATTGAGGTCCAGGCCAAACCCCTCCAAATCTCCAAAAGAAATCCCCCTTTTTTTTTTTTCTTGTTTTCCCCCATCACAGTAATTGGTTCCACCATTTACCTAGTATCCCAGCATCAGGGTGATGGGGAGTTCGAAGGTGGGGGGGGGGGGTCCCAAAATATCTCCTTGATTTCCTCTCTCCATCACATCCCACATCCAATTCAACAGTGGGTCCTCTTCTGCTAGAATACTACCCGTGTCTTTAGTCATTTACCTTCTCTCCCTCTCTTGTTCTGCTTCTAGCTGTTCCTCAAATATACCAAATTCAGTGCTGCCTTAGGGCCTTTGCACTTACCTAGCACTTTTCCTGGAATGCTCTTCCTCTGAATGGCCATGTTATTTTCAGAGTTCTGTCTAAATGTTACCTCCTAAGAGAGAATATCCAAGAAACGCCATATCAAAAATCATAGCAATCTCTCCCCTTGATTGTCCCCTGACTCTGTTACCCTGGTTTATTCTTCTTTGTTTCACATATCATAACCAGAGGTGACTTTATAAATTTATATCCTTGTTTATTGTCTGTTCATATGCTAGGTTATAATTCAGGCAAGAACTGGTTTGTATTTTTTGTTTGTTTGTTTGTTTGTATTGTTTTTTGCTACATCCCTAACACCTAGTATAACCCCTGACATATAATAGGGGTTCAGTAAATACTTACTAAGTGTTAAATGAACTTTAACATGATTTTAGTTTTTCTCTGACATATTTCTTTGAAATATCTGGAATTATTTTCCAACTGATCTTTAGAATTTTGCATTCCATCTTAAGACGTTTGTTTGCTTATATTTGCCTGAAATCTTCATAACAATTAATAGTAGTTATTTAGACTTAAGTTCAGATGTTACTTACTGCTTTTATTCTATATCGCGAGCTCTCTATTCTTAAATTCTTTATTCCAATTATTTTGTTTGTTTTCTTTCAACTGGAGTAGTTGACTCAGTCTTTGTTTTTATAGAATATCACAATTCTTTTTAAAAATAAAATGTGATTATTTTATTATAGACAATATATAATGCATAACAGCTGAAACAAGCACAAGCTGAACTCTGGGTTATGACCCTGTACAAACACTGATGTGCTCAGGAATCCCCCGAGTTGTAGGCTGCGTGTTCTGTGCCCTGTCACTCCATCCCCACCCCCAGTCCTGGCTACATTTTTCAGCTTTTCCATTGCTTCCCTGTTGCCTAGCTCTCTGCCTTCTCTCAGACTTCTCATCTGCTCTTGCTAAATTATCGATGCTGGGAAACTATAAAACCAAGTTTATTAAACTTGTGTCCAGAGTACAAGTTAATAATCCATCATTGAGGGCCTGTGTTCTGATTTAAATGAAGGAGCTTGAGCTTACTTTCTATCTCTTGGTTGTCTTCTGAACCTCTGAGCAATGGTGCCTAAGCAGAACATTTTTGAGGCTATCTTTGCTATACTCTATAACTGATACACTTAATCATGATGAGCCTAAACTTGTCTTGCTGGGACCCTGAGGAAAAGGCTGCCCATCTGCTCTTGCTCCCAGGTCGAGGATCTCCCTGGATCATGATTGAACTTGGCTCACCACTCGAAAGACAGCAGTTTTCTTAGAGGAAAACTGTTGTTGTTTTTACATGTAGTATGCTGGGGCCCATAATGTTAGGAAAGGCTCCAGTCAGTATCTTCTTTCTAAAATCTGGACACTGAAATCCCTTTCCTTATCCCACAAAAGGAAAAGGCCACCCGCAACGGGACCACACAGCTTCACCCACAGCCCTGAGAGGAGGCCATCCTACATCCGTGTGATTGCAGTGCCCTGACTCTCCGATGCCACCCAGTCTCCACCTGAGCCTCTATTTGGAAAGCCCTTGGGGCACCACTCTCGTCCCTCCTCTGATAAATTCTACATATTATACTGTGCTCTGGACACGCTCAGACCTGGATAAATGAAGAGTAATAATAACTGTTATTTTTGTACCAAGTGTTATCAAATCAGAAATCTGACACCTAGTAATTTAATATATATGTTTTTCCACATACCTTTATTGCTGTTTGGCTAGATAGAAAATATGAGGAGATTGGAAACCAACTATACATATTTCTATAGCCTTAATGGCAAATGCTGCTTCTTTCCTCTCTTACTTTGCTCCACTTGCTTGATCCTCTATTTTTCAGGGCTGTATTCCATCTCGTTTTCTCCTTTTAGCGATCCCTTGTTCAAGAAGCTTTTCCTTGATTGGTGGCCCATTTCCATCTGCTTTCATCACTCCACAATCCCTCAGTGGTCACCCTGCTCTGCAGATTACTCACGCAGCCTCTAATGTTACCTGTTGTTGAACTGGCCCAGAGGATAGAACCCAACTTGACTGGGGCCTGGATCAGCCTTTGGGAAATCAAGCTGACTTTAGGCAAATTGCTTAACTGTTCTCAGCCTGGTTTCTCATCTGTAAAATAGAAATAATAGTACCCACTTCATTGTAAGCATACTGAAAAGATTAAATTGTGTTGTGAGAATATTCTAATTCCTCATTAAACATGTTTCCCCTTCCTTTGCCTTTGCTCTTGTAATGGTAGTAAAGGATTTTTGGGGGTGCGAGTATTATTCTATTCCAGTGGAGTTGCGAAGTGCCCAAGGGCTGGCTGACTGTATCATGGTTTTCAAACTTCAAAACAAATGTGTAATAAGGGTGTCCCAGTGTAAGACACTGTAGCAGGCCCAGTGGTAGTGGGGAAGTGGGGATGGGAAATGAAAGCAAAGAGGATAAAATACAATCATTTGTATCCCCAAAGCTTCCCATGTACTTTGAGTAATGTTCAATGTAAAAAGTCAAGCGATAGCATAAAAATTTAAGTAATTATCCAAAATAACAAGAGATGCAATGGCCAAAAGAAAGAATTGCTGCCTCCTAAGTAGCTCAAAAAGTATTGTCAGAGGGCAGAAGACCACCAGGACCCTCGCACGGGGTAGTCTGGGCAGGTTTTAGCAAGTGGCAAGGTCACGGATGTGTCTGAGTCAATGAGCGGATTTGATAGGTGGTGGGAGGAGGAGGCGGCCGTTCATGTTGAGCTGACTTCTGCTGGGCGTAGCACAGAATTTGGAAATACTCCAAAGTAAACATAAGCAAATGTAGGTTGAGGCAAGAGCCCACTGTGGTTTCAGGAACCAGCACTATGACCGGTATGACTATGTCATGCTCTCTCTTTAATCATTGCTCTTAAGATTCTCGGCTCAGGTACTCCAGCATTTCTTTCCTTCACCTGTCACCAGATTCAAAGTTGTGGCCTCACACAGAGGACTTTCAATCCACAGTAGCCAGTGAGTACTGATCTTGCATTCGTCTGAATAGCCAAATCAGATCAGCTCTGCAGCAATCCAGTGGATTGTTTGGCAGTTGATTTGACTGAATTAAAAACTGTCAATTATTTCTTAGATGTGAATGGTCTTTCAAAAATGCATGCAGTGCTTCACAAATATGTAGTTTCAGGCCTAAAATTCAGGAGTTACAAACAAAGGAAGCCATCAAATTGTGGGCTCTTCTTGCCAGTTCTTTGATCAAGGGTGAGTTTTTGATTCTAGCAGCCATACAAAGTGCTTTGTAGCTACCTTTTTTTGAAGACATGCAGTCAGGGCCTGATGCGTTGGCTAGTTGGGATAATAAATAAAATGCACTGAGAGATATGTTTATTTGGACATGTAATTTTGTTTCTATATAACTGTATTTTTCTTTTAATGACACACATGCTGATTCCTAGTCATCAGCCCGAGGCACCAGTAAAATCAGATTAAAAGCATTAGTAATGTAGTTAATTCCATTTATAATATGCCTACACCAGAGACGAGAACATTAAAATAAGGAAAATCTATAAACTGAAATTAAAGAATTTTTTTTTGAAACTCTTGTAAGGAACCTTTGAAAGAAAGGCATCAGGTTTTACATAAACACTCTCAGAGAGCCTTGTTAGCCATGTTTTGCACGGTAATATTTGCTATCCCAATTAAAGTTTGCCTTGGTCACTTGAGTCTTCATATTTTATACTTTAGGTTGATTCAGGTGGCTTTGTATTAAGGGACGAGTGTCCTTTAGCGATGCTCCGCTAGTTGTGATATTGCCTTCTGTAACCTTGCCTAATAATCACTATCAGCTAATCAATTTTTCCTTTTTATTCAAATTCTATTATCTACTCCTTTTTGACCTCTAGTTCTTGGGACAGCCCATGCATTATTTTTTTCTGAAATCCTCAGCATATTACATGCAGCATAACAGGATAAAAGCCCTAGCATTAAACCCAATCAATAGCTCCCACAGGTAGACATCTATTTCATCCCCTTCTTTAATGTGCTGTCCTTTGTACATGAAGATGTCACTATCGACCCACAGCCCATCTGGTATTTGGTGTGGGTTCTGGACTTCGTGTGATGTCAGTGGTGTATTTGGGCCGAGTCATTCTTACTCCTTCCCAAGGTCAACTCTTGAGATCCACTACCCCATTTGACAGGCAGGTAAGCTGTGACCATAGAATAACGTAAAACGACCTGGCTTGGAGTCAAAACTAATAGTCATTTCACTTGCTTTTTCGTAGCCACAAAGCTATTGAAGTAAATTGTGCATTTCGACTTTATCTTATTTTCTTGTCTTGTACTTTGAGGTAATTAGCTAATCTCAACAATGAGAGCTCTTAAAAGAAATGAATACTACTTCATTTATTTTTCATTAGTTTAATTTTTAAAATAAAATTAGAAAAGTAAACACGGATGCATAAAACATGTTTGTTATTAAAAAAATTCCAAGAATATAGAAGCGTATAAAGTGAAATCTCCTTGCTACCTCCTTCAGGCCAATCCTCTATTCCAGAGGTTTCTGAAAGCATATACAAATACAGACAAATGTATGTAGGTCTGTATGTAAATTATATATTTCCAAATGTATTTTATTATAAAAATTTTTTATTATAAAAATTTTTATTATAAAAATTTTTTATTATAAAAATCATAATGTTTGATGATTTTATTATTTAATACTTCCTGAAGATTTGTTTTACTTTAAATTACATAGAGCTACCTTGTTAATTTAATAGTTGCATAATGTTTCATAATATGGATTAATTACAGTTTATTCAACCATACCCTTACTGATGGAAATTTAAATTGTTTCTGATTTTTTACTATTACAAATAAAGCCACCATAAAATATTGTGCATTAGTTATCTACTTCTGCAGAACAAATTACACTAAAACTTAGAGGCCTCAATCAATGACAAACCTTTATTACCTCATAGTTTCTGTTGGTCAGAAATCTAGGAGATTCTTTGCTGGCTGGTTCCGACTTGGCATCCCTCAGTAGACTGAAGTCATCCGAGGTCTGGGCAGGGTCTGGAGGATGTAAGGTGGCTCATTGACATGGTGGGCACGTTGATGCTGGTTGTTATTAGGAGACCTCAGTTCCCTCCAACATGGGCCTTTCCACAGGCTACTTGAGTGTCCTCATAGCATGGCAGCCAGCTGCCCCAAAATGAACAATCCAAGAGAGCAAGAGCCAAACAGAAGTCATCCCTTCTGTGACCTAACCTGGGAAGTTACCTATCATCACCACTTCCACATTGCTTATGGCTTTATACATGCTTACTGTATGCCATTTGGTGAGTTTGGACATATGTATACGCCCATGTTACTATCAGTACAATCAAGTGCTCACTTCGGCAGCATGTATACTATCACCATGATCAAGGTAATAAAAATATCCATCACCTCTATATGTTTCCTTGTGTCCCCCTCCCCTTTTTTATGGTAAGAATGTTTCACATGAAATCTCCCCTCTTAACAAAAATGTAAGTGCATGGTACTATGTTGTTAGCTATAGGCATTATGTTGTACAGGCAATCTCTAGAACTTCATCTTGCATAACTGAAACTTTATTTTTTTTATTTAAATTCAATAGCCAATATATAGTACATCATTAGTTTTTGATGTAATGTTCAGTGATTCATTAGTTGTGTACAACACCCAGGGCTCATCACATCACATGCCCTCCTTAATGCCTATCACCCAGTTACCCCATCCACCCACCTACCTCCCTTTCCACAACCTCAGTTTGTTTCCCGGAGTCAAGAGTCTCTCATAGTTCGTCTCCCTCTCTGATTTCTTCCCATTCAGTTTTCCCTCCCTTCCCCTATGATTCTTTGCACTATTTCTTATATTCTACATATGAAGGAAACCATATGATAATTGTCTTTCTCTGATTGACTTATTTCACTTAGCATATACCCTCCAGTTCCATCCATGTCAATTTAAATGGTAGGTATTCATCCTTTCTGATGGCTGAGTAATATTCCATTGTATATATGAACCATATCTTCTTTAGCCATTCATCTGTTGAAGGACATCTCGACTCCTTCCACAGTTTGGCTATTGTGGACATTGCTGCTATGATCATTGGGTAGAGGTGCCCCTTCTTTTTACTGCATATGTATCTTTGAGGTAAATACCCAGTAGTGCAATTGCTGGGTCATAGGGTAGCTCTATTTTTAACTTCTTGAGGAACCTCCATACTGTTTTCTAGAGTGGCTGTACCAGCTGGCATTCCCACCAACATTGTAAAAGAGTTCCCCTTCCTCCACATCCTCACCAACATTTGTTGTTTCCTGTCTTGTTAGTTTTAGCCATTCTAACCGTTGTAAAGTGGTATCTCATTGTGGTTTATACCCATTGAATACCTCCCCATTTTCTCCTGTCCCCAGCCCATGGCAACCATCATTCTGTTCTCTACTTCCATGAATCTATTTTGGATACATCATATAAGTGGAATCTTACAATATTTGTCTTTGATAACTTTTCTTCACTTAGCATAATGTCTTCCAGGTTCATCCATTTGTTGGAAATAGTAGGATTTCCTTCTTTTTTAAGGCTGAATAATATTCTATTGTAGGTTTATCCCTAGGTACCTTATAGTTTTTGGTGCAATTGTAAATGGGATCGATTCCTTGATTTCTCTTTCTGCTGCTTCATTATTGGAGTATAGAAATGCAACAGACTTCTGTACATTGATTTTGTATCCTGTGACTTTACCGAATTCATGTATCCGTTCTAGCAATTTTTTGGTGGAGTCTTTCAGGCTTTTTGTATAGAGTATCATGCCCTCTGCAAATAGTGGAAGTTTGACTTCTTCCTCACCAATTTGGATGCCCTTTATTTTTTATTTATTTATTTTTTCTGATTGCTGAGGCTTAGGACTTCCAGTATTATGTTAAAAGCGGTGAGAGTGGACATCCCCATCTTGGTCCTGAACGTGGTGGAAAAGCTCTCAATTTTTCCCCATTGAGGATGATGTTAGCTATGGGTTTTTGGAGATGGCCTTTATGATATTGAGGTATGTTCCCTCTATCCTTACGTTGTTATGGTTTTTATCAAGAATGAATGCCATACTTTGTCAAATGCTTTTTCTGCATCTACTGAGAGGAACATATGGTTCTTACCCTTTATTAATGTGGTATATCATGTTGATTGATTTGAAAGTATTGAACTACACTTGCAACCCAGGAATAAGTCCCACTTGATCATGGTGAATGATTCTTTTAATGTGCTATTGGATTCGATTTGCTAATATTGTTGAGAATTTTTACATCCAAGTTCATCAGGAATATTGTCTTATAGTTCTCTTTTTTAGTGGGGTCTGTGTCTGATTTTGGAGTAGGGTAATGCTGGTCTTGGAGATTGAGTTTGAAAGTTTTTCTTCCATTTCTGTTTCTTTGAATAGTTTGAGAATAGGTATTAATTCTTCTTTAAATGTTTGGTAGAATTCCTCTGTGAAGCCATCTCGCCCTGGACTTTTGTTTGTTGGGAGATTTTTGATTACTGATTAAATTTCTTTGCCGGTTATGTCTGTTCAAGTTTTCTATTTCTTCCTGTTTTAGTTTTGGTGGTTTGTATGTTTCTAGGAATTTATCCATTTCTTCCAGATTGCCCAATTTGTTGGCATATAATTTTTCATAATATTCTGTTATAATTGTTTGTATTTCTGTGGTGTTACTTGTGATTTCTCCTCTCTCATTAGTGATTTTATTTATTTGGATCTTTTTTCTTTTTGATAAGTCTGGCTAGGGGTTTATCAATTTTATTAATTTTTTCAAAGAACCAGCTCCTGGTTTCATTGATAAGTTGTTTTTCTTTTTTAAAAAAGATTTTATTTATTTGAGAGTGAGAGAGGATACAAGGGGAAGGGGGAGAGGCAGATGAAGAGGGAGACGCAGACTCCCTGCTGAGCAGGGAGCCCAACGCAGGACTTGATCCCAGGCCCTTGAGATCATGACCAGACCTGAAGGCAGATTCTTAACTAGCTGAGCCACCCAGGCACCCCTCATGGATCTGTTCTACTGGGGTTTTTGTTTGTTTGTTTCTGTATCATTTATTTTGGTTCTAAGCTTTACTATTCCCTTTTGCTGGCTTTAGGCTTCATTTGTTGTTCTTTTTCTAGCTCCTTTAGGTATAAGATTAGATTGTGTATTTGAGATTTTTCTTGCTTCTTGAGATAGGCCTTATTGCTATATACTTCCCTCTTAACCACTTTTGCTATATCCCAAAGGTTTTGGGCCATCTTGTTTTCATGTATTTTTTTTAATTTCTTCTTTAATTTCCTGGTTATCCCATTCATTCTTTAGTAGGGTGTTCTTTAGCCTCCAGGTATTTGTGGTCTTTCCAAATTTTTTTCTTGTGACTGACTTCAAGTTTCATAGCGTTTTGATTGGAAAATATGCATGGTATGATCTCAATCCTTTTGTACCTGTTGAGGCATGATTTGTGATATCGTTATGTGATCTATTCTGGAGAATGTCCCATGTGCACTTGAAAAGAATGTGTATGCTGCTGCTTTAGGATGAAAAGTTCTGAATATATTTCTTAAGTCCATCTGGTCCAGTGTGCCCAGTGTGTACAAAGAGGTAAAAGTTCTATACTCAAAAACTTTAAAACACTTATGAAAGAAATTGAAGATGACACAAAAAAAGGAAAAACATTCCATGTTCATGGATTGGAAGAACACATATTGTTAAAATACCTATACTACTGAAAGCAATCTATACATCTAATACAAGCCCTATCAAAATACCACAAGAGCTAGAACAAACAATCCTAAAATTTGTACGGAACCACAAAAGACCCCGAATAGCCAAAGCAATCTTGAAACAGAAGAGCAAAGCTGGAGGCATCACAATTCCAGACTTCAAACTCTATTACAAAGTTGTAGTGATCAAGACAGTATGGTACTGGCACAAAAATAGACGCATAGATCAATGGAACAGAATAGAAAACCCAGAAATGGACCCATGACTATATGGTCAGCTAATCTTAGACAAAAGAATATCCTGTGGGAAAAAGACAGTCTCTTCAACAAATGGTGTTGAGAAAACTGGACAACTACATGCAAAAGAATGAAACTGGCCCCTTTCTTACACCATACACAAAAATAAATTCAAAATGGATGAAAGGCCTAAATGTGAGACAGGAAACCATCAAAATCCTAGAGGAGAACACAGGCAATAACCTCTTTGACATTGACCATAGCAACTTCTTACTAGATACTTGTCTCCAGAGGCAAGGGAAACAAAAACAAAAATGAACTATTGGGACTTCATCAAGATAAAAGCTTCTGCACAGAGAAGGAAACAACCAACAAAACTAAAAAGCAACCTTCAGAATGGGAGAAGATATTTGCAAATGACATATTTGATAAAGGGTTAGTATCTAAAATATGTAAAGAACTTATCAAACTCAACACCCAAAAACCAAATTACCCAGTTAAAAAATGGGTAGAAGACATGAATAGACATTTTTCCAAAGAAGATGTACAGATGGCTAACAGACCTGAAAAGATGCTTAACATCACTCATCATCAGGAAAATACAAATGGAAACTACAGTGAGATATCGCCTCTTACCTGTCAGAATGACTGTAATTAACAACACAGGAAATAACAGATGTTGGCAAGTATATGGAGAAAAAGGAGCCCTCTCACACTGTTGGTGGGGATATAAACTGGTGCAGCCACTCTGGAAAACAATATGGAGGACCCTCAAAAAGTTAAATATAGAACTACCCTATGATCCAGCATTTGCACTACTAGGCATTTACCCAAAGTATACAAAAATACTGATTTGAAGGGATACATGCACACTGATATTTATCACAAAATTATCAACAATAGCCAAATTTTGGAAAGAGCCCAAATGTCCATAGACTGATGAATGGATAAAGAAGAGGTGGTGTGTGTGTATCATATGTATGTCTGTGTGTTTGTATATATATTATATAGGATATTATTATATGGGGTATATTATATGAGATATACAGATATATATATCTCAATATATAATATGGGATATTACCCAGCCATTAAAAAGAATGAAATCTTGCTATTTGCAATTACATGGATGGAGCTAGAAAGTATTCTGGTAAGCGAAATAAGTCAGAGAAAGACAAATACTGTATGACTTTTCTCATATGTGGAATTTAAGAAACAAAACAGATGAACACAGTGGGGGAAAAAAAGAGAGGCAAACTATAAAACAGACTCTTAACTATTAAGAACAAGTGGAGAATTGCTGGAGGGGAGGATATGTGGGAGATGGGTTAAATGGGTGATGGGTATTAAGAATACTGGTTGTGGTGAGTACTGGATGTTCTATGTAAGTGATGAATCACTAAATTCTACTCCTGAAACTAATATTACACTGTATGTTAACTAACTAGAATTTAGATAAAAACTTGAAGCTAAGAAAGACTCCATTGTAAGTATATACCACATTTTTTAAATTCATTCATCTGTCAGTGGACAGTTGGGTAATTTTCATTCTTGGCTATTGCAAATAATGATGCAATGAATGCAGTTGAGAATGCAGATATCTCAGCAAGATCCTGATTTCAATTCTTTTGAATATACACACAAAAGTGGAATTGCTGGATCATACGGTAGTTCTATCTGTAATGTTTTTAAAAATCTCCATACTGTTTTCCATAGCTGTTGCACCACCATTTTATAGTCCCACCAACAGTGTACAAGGGTTCCCTCTCCTTTGCATCCTTATGAACACTTACTACCTTTTGGTTTTTGATAATAGCCATCGTAGCAGGTGTGAGGTAATATCTCATGTCGTTTTGACTTGCATTTCCCTGATGACTAGTGATGTTGAGCACCTTTTCATATACCTGCTGGTCATTTTTATGTCTTCTTTGGAAAAACTTCTATTCTAGTTCTTCATTCATTTTTAATTGGGTTATTTTTTTTGTTGTTTTTTCTTTTTGCTGTTGAGTTGTAGGAGTTTCTTATATAGTTTGGACATTAATTCCTTTTTAGGTATGTGGTTTGTAAGTAAATACATTTTCCCATTCTGAAGGTTGTCTTTTTATTCTTTTGATTGTTTGCTGTGCAGAAGCTTTTTAGTTTGATGTAGTTCCACCTGTCTGTTTTAGCTTTTATTGCCTGTGCTTGGTTGTCATATCCAAGAAATCGTTGCCAAGATCAACATCAAGGAGCTTTTCTTTTGTGTTTACTTCGAGGAGTTTTAAAGATTCAGATCTTATATTTAAGTCTTTAATCCATTATGAATTGATTTTTTTTTAGTTTGGTGTAAAATAGGGGTACAATGTCACTTTTTTGTATATGGATATTCAGTTTTCCCAACACCATTTGTTGAAAAGACTGTTGTTTCCCCATTGTGTATTTTTGGTACCCCTGTCAAATATCAGTTAACTATATATGCATGGGTTTATTTCTGGCCTCCTTATTCCATTTCACTGGTCTTTATGCCAACACCATATATATTTTCCTTAAATATTGTAGTATATTTTGAAATCAGGAAGTGTGATGCCTCCAGCTTTGTTCTTACTCGAGGTCAGTTTGGCTATTCTGGACCTTGTGGTTCCATATGAATTATAGGATTTTTTTTCTATATTTATAAAAATATGATTGAGATTTTGATGGGGATTGCATTGAATCTGTAGATTGTTTTGGGTAGTATGAAAAATTTAACAATATTAAGTCTTCCTATTTATGAATATGAAATGTCTTTCCAGTAACTTGTATCTTCTTTAACTTCTTTCATCAATGTTTTTGTAATTTTCAGTGTACAAGTTTTTCACCTCCTTAGTTAATTTTATTTCTAAGCATTTTATCCTTTTTGATGCTACTGTAAAAGAGATTGCTTTCTTACTTTCCTTTCTGGACAGTTTTTTGTCAGGGTACAGAAATGCAATTGATTGTTGTAAGTTAATTTTGTATCTGCAACTTTACTGAATTCGTGTATTGGATCTGTTTTTTAGTGGAGCCTTTATGGTTTTCTATATATAAGATCATGTCATCTGCAAACAGAGATAATTTTACTTCTTCCTTTTTTATTTTCTATTTCCTTTTCTTGCCTAACCACCCTAACACTTTAGTACTATGTTGAATAGAAGTGTTGAGACTAGGCATCCTTGTCCTGTTCTTGATCTTAGAGGAAAAGCTTTCAGCTTTCCACCATTCAGTATGAAGTTCACTGTGGGCTTATCATGGCTTAGGGAAAGGGGTGATGCTGGTAAAGAAAAAGTGCTCTTCTTACCCATCTTAATGCAGCTGTTTTCAGTTTTGTGCTCTTCTGGTGTATTTCGACTTTCTAACTAGATCTAGAAATCTCATGAAAGTATTGTGTCCATATATGGTTGGGGGACAAGGGCTGAGAATCACTATTCTGCAATATTCCTGACATCACTCCTCCTACTACCACATATTTTTGGTTAGAAGCAAGTCACAAAGTCTGGCCAACATTCAAGGAAAGGGGAATTAGACTTCACTTTTTTAAAGGAAGAACTGACAAAGAATTTGCAGAAATGCTTTAAAACCACCACAAAAATAATAAGTAAGGAAACAAATAAATAAATGAATGACATGTAGATGTAGTTCTAGGATATATTACTAGATGTGAGTTGCTGCATAAATGTATATGCATATTTCAGAAGTAGAAAGATATTGCTATATTGTCCTCCAAAAGCGCTGTTAGCTCTCATGTATCTCCAAAGTCCTTAAATATTGGTCATTTTCCCAAAAGCTTAAGAACACTTGACATTAGCAAGTCTATTTTATATATTTTTTTCTGATAGAATAAAAACAATATATATTTTTAAAATTTGTATTTTACCTAGTTACTAGTGATTTTTATTGTCTTATGTTTATTGACCATATACATTCTATGGTGAATTTCTTTTTAATATCTTTTGCTGTTTTAAATCTAGTTACTTGCCCTCGAATGCATGTTTAAGAGGTCTTTATTTATGATGGATTGTAATCTGTTATTTATCATGAATGTTAAACTATTTCTTCCTGGTTTATGTTTTTCCTTTAACTTTCTTTAAAATGTTATTTTGGGGTGCCTGGGTGGTTGGTTAAGTGTCCGACTCTTGATCTCATCTCAGGTCTTGATATCAGGGTCATGAGGTCAAGCTGCATGTTGGGCTCCATGCTGGGCATGGAGGAGCCTGCTTTAAAAAAAAAAAAAGGAAGAAAGAAAAAAAAAAGTTGTTTTGTGCTATATAGAAGTTTAATATATTTTAAATCTGCCAGCATTTTTCTTATATAGCCTTTATTTTAATAAGAAAAGTGTTTTTAAAATTGTCCAAAGATTTCTTTCTTGTAGCTCTATATAGCATGGGTGTTATGTGAAAATTTTTGTGTATAAGGTATGAGAAACTAACTTTAAAAAAAAAAAAAGAAAGAAAAAGAAACTAACTTTAGTTTTGTTTCAGATTTCTTTTAATGGTGGTTTTAAGACCATTTAGAGCCAGAGAAGCCTTTGGGGTTTTTTGTTTGTTTGTTTTGTTTTTTGTTGTGTTTTTGTTTTTGTTTTTTAAGACACACAATGAAACTTTGCCCCTAATAAAGCTGCAGCTCTTTGGGTTAGAGCTCTCTCCCATTTTCCTTGTATCCCACCCTTGGTAGCTTCTAAGAAGAGGGGGAGGAGGGTGAAGAGGGAGTCATACTGAACACATTTGGAAACAAATGTAACTGGTTAAAGCAGTTGTTCATCCAGAGACTGGGAAACATTTAAAAGTTGAATAAATAGTATTTTGTTAGTTTACCCATTTACATTGATATATTAGTATGACTTCGCATATATGAAGAAATTTATGCACATTCATGTTTTGATTTAATGTTTAAGAAATTTAAATATGGCCAGTATAAAGCAACTACCTATATTTTGAAAATAAGGGAACATAGATTACAAATCAATGAAATTCTAAGTTTTTTCTAATAATAAAACCATATGGCTTCAGGAACCAGGCAATGCATTCTATCTCTTAAGAGACAGCTCTTACATTCTAGATATTCACCCACTCAGTGTATAAATGAGTCGAGCTGAGACAACAAGCATGTAGATTCAGATGCCATGGTATGCACACTATGCATATATCACTTATATACCCAAATATATACACTGCAGGCACATATGGACACACACTGAGTAAATCACAAAGCTTTCCATCCTGTAAGTCTTTCTCTTTAGCCTGTGATGGATCTCATTATTAATTAAAGAATCATTTAGCTTGCATAATTGTCTTCTGCCATACATAATTCCAACCTTTCAATGTCTTTTCAAGTTGGCTTTTTAGACTAAATGCACTCCTTTGTCTTGGTGACATCATCAACACAGTCTGTAGATGGACAGACTCAGCAATGGGGTGAGTAGTATGTACAGAGACCCTCTCTTTTTTTCTAATCACGGAACTTACCAAGAGGTAACTTTTGTAAATTTTTTGATTATTCCTTAGAATTAAGGTACGCCTCAGTTCCCACACTTTGCAGTTGAGAAGCTTAGGCTTTCAGTTTAAAGGAATGAACTATTTGTTGTTAGGTCTCCACTGTAGTATATGAACATTTCTGGATTTTGGAGCAAGTTGATAATAAGACTTCAGAATGTCCAAAACAGGAGCAACTGGACTTTTACAGCTAAGTATGCTTTGCTCACATCAAGCTTTTATCTTTATTTTTAATAAACTTAAAAATAAAATCTGGACTAGCAAATAGTGGTTCTCAATTTACAGTAAGTCAGACATTAAAATTCTTGGGGCAGTCAAGGCATTATAACAAATGTGTGAGGAGATATACATTTTTTTCTTTTGGAAGAGTAACAGGGCCATATTGGAGGGAACATTGACACCATCTCTAAACTGATTTGAGAGTATCAGGGGCTGTCATGGCAGACCATATCAGGAGGTCCACCAGACTTGCTGGCTAAGGGGATGGTGATAGGTGAGAATCATAGTATTGGGAATAAATGGTTTTGCTGTCTGGGATTAGCCTCAAATAAATGTTAGAAAGTCCTCTCCCATACCTCCATATGGTTCTTTCACTGAAGCCGATAACTTCACCTAATGTCCTCTTGATGAAGAATGTAATTGATATCCTTGAACTGTATGAGTTTGCTACACATCATGTAAAATTATACATCTCTCAAGATGCAAGGCAAGTGTTTTGTTTGTTTGTTTGAATGTTTTGGGACTCGTGAACAAGTGTGTGCTAATGCAACAAGTTCTCTTTGAGAAGAGTATATGTTCTCTTTGGGTATTTTTTGAACTTCGCTCAGTACTGAGTGGTCTCTGGCTGTAGTGTCAGAATGTTCAGGGAATTTGAATTGATAACTTGTTCTGCATCATTTGTATAGGCATACCATTTAATAGGAAATATTTTAGAGTTCTACAGTCAGTGTCCCAGAGGAAACTTGGAAAGATGTTCTCCATTAAAATTAGGTAAGGTTAGTAAGGCAATTTTATTAACTTTTATTAAGTTTTAAGTATCTAAGGCATATGCATTGTTCAAAATTCACAAGGTACAAAATAACACTGAGCAAAAAGTAAGTTTTCGTCTCTCTCTTTACTCCTCAGCCACCTACTACTCTATCTGGGCATGCATTTGGTCAATTTCTTGACTGTCATTCTGGATAGATCCCTACATAAATATTCTATACATTTTCATGCATGTATTATATATTTTTTCACACAAATGTTTGCATGAAATAAACACTTTTGTGCAACTTACTTCCATCATGATGTATTCTGGGGGCTTTCCATATGTATGCGTGTAGAAACATTTCCTTTTTCTTACTGACTATAGAATATTCTATTGTACAGATATATTGTGAGCTATTTTCAAAAATTATGTTATTAGATAACTCTTCTTTTAATGGACAGTCTGGGGAATTTAAAAAAAGGATAAAGTGACATCTGCTTCTGGAACACCAGATCATATCTATTCTCCTATGATAGTGACAGAATAAGGATTTTATTCTCTGTAATTTGTTTTGTGAATAGGATTATTATCTTTTCACTTATCCAAATATTTTTCTGAATACATTCACATGGTTCAAATAAAAACTTTATAGAAAGAAAAGTTTATCTCTAAGACAAATAGGTAGCCACATGCAAAAGAATAAATTTGGACTCCCTACATCATGCCATATACAAAAATTAACTCAAAGTGGATCATAGACCTAATATAAGAGCTAAAACTGTAAAACCTTTAGAAGAAAATATAGGAGTAAATTTTTATGATGTTGGATTAAGCAATGATATGCTAATATCATTAGCTATGATACCTTACCTATGATACCAAATGCACAGCTTATAAAAGAGAAGACTGACAAATGTAACTTCCTCAAAATGAAAAACTTTTTAATTCAAAGGACACCATCAAGAAAGTGAAAAGATAACCTACATACTGAGAGAAAATATCTGTAAATAATGTATCTGATAAGAGACTTGTATGCAGAATATATAATTGACAATAATGAAAAGACAACCCAATTATAAAATAGGCAAAGGATTTAAATAGACATTTCTCCAAAGAAAATATATGAATGGCCAATAAACACATGAAAAGATGCTCAACATCATTAGTCATTAGGGAAATGACAAATCAAAACCACTATGAGACACTACTTCATATCTACCAGAGTGGTTGTTAATAAAAATGACATACAATGACAAGTATTGATGAGAATGTGGGGAATTTGGCACCCTCGTGCACTGCTGATGGGACTATGAAATGATGCAGCTGCTTTGGAGAATAGAAGTTCCTCAAACATTAAACAGAGAGTTACAATATAGCCCAAGTAATTCATCTGATGTCTTCCTGTGTATTGTCAAAATATTTCTTGATATTAAATAGCTCCTAATTCTTTAGTTCCTCCCCAAAGGACTTCAAGTTGCAAAATTCCCATTGAACCTCCACCAAGCCCTACAAATTCTCTATACACCTGCCTGGGTATATACCTAAAAAATATGAAAATATGTCCACAAAAAAAGTTGTATACAAATGTTCTTAGTAGCATTACTTCTAATGGTTCAAAAGTGGAAACAACTCAAATGTTCATCAACTGGTGAATGTATAAGTAAAATCTGGTACATCCAATGGGATACAATTTGGCAATGTAAAGAAATGAAGCACTGATATATATTACAACATGAATGAACTTCAAAAACATCATGCTATGAAATAAATTAGTCACAAAACACCATATATTGTATAAAGCCTTTTTAAAAATGTCCAGATTTGACAAATCCAAAGAAACAGAAAGTAGACTAGTGGTTGCCTCGGACTGGTGGTGGGGGCAAAGGTGGAATGGGACAGTGACTGCTAATTGATTTAGGTTTTACTTATTTTGCTTAGCATTATCTCCTCCAGTCCCATCCATGTTGCTGCAAATGTTGTGCAATCGTTCTTTTTGATGGCTGAGTAATATTCCATTGTATATATGGAACACATCTTCTTAATTCAATCATCTGTTGAAGGTCATCTCGGCTGCTTCCACAATTTAGCTATTGTGGACAATGCTGCTATGAACATTGGGGTGCATATGGCCCTTCTCTTCACTACGTCTGTATCTTTGGGGTAAATACCCAGTAGTGCAATGGCTGGATCATAGGGTAGCTCAATTTTTAACTTTTTAAGGGACCTCCACACTGTTTTCCAAAGTGGCCGTACCAACTTGCATTCCCACCAACAATGTAGGAGGGATCCCCTTTCTCCACATCCTCTCCAACATTCGTTGTTTCCTGCCTTGTCAATTTTTGCCATTCTAACTGGCGTAAGGTGGTATCTCAATATAGTTTTAATTTGCCCTGATGGCTAATGATTTTGAACATTTTTTCATGTGTGTGTTAGCCATTTGTATGTCTTCATTGGAAAAGTGTCTGTTCATATCTTCTGCCCATTTTTTGATTTGTTTATTTGTTTCCCGTGTATTGAGTTTGAGAAGTTCTTTGTAGATCTTGGATACTAATCTTTTATCTGTAGTGTCATTTGCAAATATATTCTCCCATTCCGTGGGCTGCCTCTTAGTTTTTCTGACTGTTTCCTTGGCTGTGCAGAAGCTTTTCATCTTGATGAAGTCCCACAGGTTCATTTTTTCTTTTGTTTCTCTTGCCTTTGGAGATGTGTCATGAAAAAAGTTGTGGTGGCCGATGTCAAAGAGGTTGCAGCCTATGTTCTCCTCTAGGATTTTTTTTTTTTAATATTTTATTTATTTATTTGACAGAGAGAGACAGCCAGCGAGAGAGGGAACACAAGCAGGGGGAGTGGAAGAGGAAGAAGCAGGCTCATAGCGGAGGAGCCTGATGTGGGGCTCGATCCCACAATGCCGGGATCACGCCCTGAGCCGAAGGCAGACGCTTAACCGCTGTGCCACCCAGGCGCCCCTCCTCTAGGATTTTGATGAATTCCTGTCTCACATCGAGGTCTTTCATCCATTTGGAGTTTATCTTTGTGTATGGTGTGAGAGAGTGGTCAAGTTTCATTCTTTTGCATGTAGCTGTCCAATTTTCCCAGCACCATTTATTGAAGAGACTTTTTTCCACTGGGTGTTTTTTCCTGCTTTGTCAAAATTAGTTGCCCAAAGAGCTGAGGGTCCATTTCTGGGTTCTCTATTCTGTTCCATTAGTCTATGTGTCTGTTTTTATGCCAGTACCATGCTGTCTTTGTGATCACAGCTTTGTAGTACAGCTTGAAATCCGGCATTGTGATGCCCCCAGCTTTGTTTTTCCTTTTCAACAGTTCCTTGGAGATTCGGGGCCTTTTTTGGTTCCACACAAATTTAAGGGCTGTTTGTTCCAGTTCTTTGAAAAATGTCATTGGTATTTTGATCCGGATGGCATTGAAAGTGTAGATTGAAGCAACATGGACGGGACTGGAGGAGATAATGCTAAGCGAAATAAGTCGAGCAGAGAAAGACAATTATCATATGGTTTCACTCATTTATGGAACATAAGAAGTAGGAAGATCAGTAGGAGAAGAAAGGGAAGAAGGAAGGGGGGGTAAACAGAAGGGGGAATGAACCATGAGAGACTATGGACTCTGGGAAACAAACTGAGGGCTTTAGAGGGTAGGGAGGTGGGGGATTGGGATAGGCCGGTGATGGGTATTAAGGAGGGTACGTATTGCATGGTGCACCAGGTGTTATACGCAAGTAATGAATCATGGAACTTTACATCAAAAACTTGGGATATACTGCATGGTGACTAACATAACATAATAAAAATTATTATAAAAATTGATTTAGGTTTTGTGGTGTGGGAGTAATGAAAATGTTCTATAATTAGAGTATGGTGAGGGTTGCACAACTCTGTAAATGTTGAGTTGAATTGTACACAGTGAGTGAACTTTATGGTATATACATTTTATCTCAAAGCTGTTAAAAAAATTTTTAATGAAAAGTCTGTCTTCCCACATTTGTCCGTGCTCTGTATCTCCCATGCCACTGTTCTCTATAAATCATCAGGTCCAGACATATTCACAAGGAAAACCTTTAAAAAGTGGGTAACTCCAATATTTTCATGTTATTCTTATGTATTGAGTATAACTTCAATTCCAAAAGCTGAAAAAGATTTCATGAAAAAAGGAAAATACAGACCAGTATCTCACAAATATCATTAAAAAATCCTAAATAAAATCTCACCATAAAGGCTGCAGAATAACTTAATGGATTATATGCCAAGAAAGCAGGGTGTTTAATATTAGGAAATATAGTAATATTATTTGTTATATCAATAAATGTAAAGAGAAAACTCATGATTACCTCCACAGATTCTGAAGGACATTTGATAAAATTCAACATTCCTGGAAAAAGTTTGCTAAAGTAGGAATTTATAGATACTACATTATAATGATAAAAATTTATCTATCTCTGCCCAGATGTAACTATGACCTTTAGTGGGTAAGTACTCGAAGTGTCACTATTAAGATAAAAACAAAGAATACTCATTTTTATCACAACTGTAACATTAGTTATGTAACATTAAACTTGAAAAACTAGCCAATTCAATCAAGTAAGAAAAATAAGTTGGCTGTATAACACTGCAAAGGAAGGGTAAATATTTAAATTTGCAGATAATATGATTATATATCAAAAAATTCAAAAGAATCAACTAAAAATACACTCCAAGCAAAGAGAATAGAATGGCATAATATTCATATTCAGAGTGTATATATTTCATATATAAAAATAAAACTCATTAGAAAATATAAAATGAAATCCTTATTTATAATAGCAAAAGCATAATAAATACACAGGAATAAACTTTAAAAGATATGTGCAAAATCTGTGTTGAGCTTTCAGGAGATTCCTGTGGAAATGAAGTTCAGTAAACTTTCAGGATACAAAATCAAGATATGAAAATCTGTTACATTTCTATACACTAACAATGAGCTGTCAGAAAGAGAAACCCATATATGATAGCATCAAAAAACAATAAAATCCTTAGGAGTAAATTTAACCCAAGGAAGTGAAATACCTGTACACTGAAATCTATAAAACGTTGATGAGGAAACTGAAGACACAAATAAATGGAAAGATATCCTATATTCATGGATTGAAAGAATTAATATCATTAAAACATCCAGACTGCCCAAAGCTGTCTGTAGATTCAGTGCAATCCCCATCAAGATTCCAATGACATTTTTACAAAAATAGAAAAAACATTTCCAAGTATGTATGTAATCAGAAAAGGCCTCAAATAGCCAAAATAATCCTGAGAAAAAAGAACAAAGCTAGAGGCACTTTCTGATTAAACTATATTACAAAGCTATAGTAATCAAAATAAACTTGTGCATGTATAGTCAACTAGTATTTGACAAGGGAGCCAGGAATACTCAATGAGGGAAAAATAGTCTCTTCAATAAATGGTGCTAGGAAAAGTAGACATTCACATGCCAAAGAATAAAACTGGATCTCTAACACGACTCACAAAAATTAACTTGAAATGGATTAAAGACTTAAATGTAATACCTGAAACAATAAAACTCCTAAAAGAAAACATAGGGGAAAATATCTTCAACATTGGTCTCGGAAGTGATTTTTTGGGTCTGACACCCAAAGCACAATCAACAGAAGCAAAAATTTTAAAAAGTGGAACTACATCAAGCTAAAAAGTTTCTGCACAGCAAAAGAAATGATCAACAAAATGAAAAGGCAATCTACAGAATGGGAAAAATATTTGCAAACCATTTGCCTAATAAGGAATTAATGTCTAAAATATATAAGGCACTCTTCAACTCAATAGTAAAAAAAACAAAAACAAAACAACCCTGATTTGAAATTGGGCAATAACCAAATGGCCAACAGGTCCATGAAAAGGTGCTCAGTGTCAGTGATCATTAGGGAAATGCAAAAAAAAAAAAAAAAAAACCACAACGAGATGTCACCACACACCTGTTATAATGGCTGTTATCAGAAAGACAAGGTAAGAGATAATACATGCTGGTAAGGACATGGATAAAAGGGAAACCTTGTGCACTGTTGGTGGTAATGTAAATTTTTATAGCTAGTATGGAAAACAGTGTGGCGCTTCCTCAAAAAATTACAGATCTATTATATGATCCAGCAATTTCACTTCTGAATATTTTTCTGAAGGAAATGAAATCACTATCTCGAAGAAGTTCCTGCACCCCCATGTTCACTGCAGCATTATTTACAATAGCCAAGACAAGGAAACAACCCAAGTGTCCGTCAGTGGATGTATGGATAAAGAAAATGTAGCATATATGCATAATGGAATATTATTCAGCCATTAAAAAGAGGAAATTCTGGTCTTTGTGACAACATGGATGGACCTTGAGGATATTATGCTAAGTAAAATAAGTCAGAGAGAAAGACAAATACTGTATTGTATCACTTATATGTGGAATCTAAAACACCTAAACTCATAGAAAGAAAGAGTAGAATGGTTGTTCCCAGGGATAGGCAGGGGGTGGGGAGGAGGAATGGGTGAGGGTGGTCAAAGGGTAGACTCTTCCAGTTATAAGATGAGTAAGGCCTAGAGATGTGACATTTAGTATAATGGCTATAGTTAATTATACTCTCTTGCATATTTGAAAGTTGCGAACAGAGTACATCTTAAAAGTTTAACTATGTAAGGTGATGGATGTGTTAACAAACCTTATTGTGGCAATCATTTCACAATATATACATATATCAAATCATCACATTGTACGTCTTAAACTTACACAACCTTATACATCAATTATATCTCAATAAAGCTAGGAAAAAAGAAAATTACTTGATTAACATGCAGTCTTGGTTGGCAGTTGTTTTCTCTGAGTGCACTGAAGATATTATCACACTGTGTTCTGCCTTTCCTTGTCACTGTTGAGAAGTTAGCTGTCAGTGCATCAGAAATTGAAGGTTCTCATTTTTTCTCTTGGTACTTAAATATGTTTATGTGTTTCATATTCTGCCCTTTCATGTGTCTAGGTATTTATTTTTATGGTTAGCATTCATTTAGCTTCATGAATCTGAGAATTGATGTTTTTTAAAAATAAGTTCTGGAAAATTCTCAAGCACTATGCTTTTGAATATTGCCTCAGTCCCCTTCTCTCTTCCTCCTTTTTGAAACTTAATTAAACACCTATTAGAACTTTTTGTTCCCCTATGTTGATTCAACTCTTTTTTTTTTTTAAGATTTTATTTATTTATTTGACAGAGAGAGAGAGAGACAGCCAGCAAGAGAGGGAACAGAGGCAGGGGGAGTGGGAGAGGAAGAAGCAGGCTCCCAGCGGAGGAGCCTGATGTGGGGCTCAATCCCAGTACTCTGGGATCACGCCTTGAGCCAAAGGCAGACGCTTAACAACTGAGCCACCCAGGCGCCCCTGATTCAACTCTTTAAATGCTTTGCATCTCTGCTTCTCTTCAGAGATATCTTCCAGCTCACAAATTTCTCTTTCTTTATATCTAATCAAATTTAAACCTACCCATTGAGTTGTTTTTTCTAGAAGTTCTGTTTGTTTCTTATTCAAAGACTCACATTTTATGATCTTTACATTTTTTAAAAGAACTTCAGGCTCTCATTTGCTTTCTTAGAATTTGATGACACGTTTTTATTTTATATTTGATATCTGATTATTTCCTGAAGTATTTATCTGATTTTGATGCCCGCAAATTTTAATGATTCTCACTCACAGTATCTTGTCTTGTGCATTTTGTACATATTTCTTGAAGCTTTATTTAGGGATTTCTGAAGGCCTGTATCAAAAATGGGCTCCACTAGAAAAAAACTGTCCAGTTTCTGCCACCAGTCTGGGTTTTTTACCAAATTCTTCCTGCATGCATACATGCATGCACGTGTGCATACATGTGTGTACATGTGTTTGACACCCCATGTAGTATGAGTTTTGATTGACATAACCATGTCGTAACTGGCTAGTGGTTATGAATTTTAAGAGAAGATACCCTCCTGCACCGTATACAGAGTCTACAGATATGCAGTTTTGTCTGTCTTCCTTTGGCAAGGATTGTGGGCTGGTGATGGGCTGGTCATTGGGATGTGTTGACTTGTGCTTTATGTTACACTGGGTGTGTGGCCCTTGTAGGGTTAGTTGTATGCAGGAGTGTCTCATGCTAGATTTCCCACTTATGGTGACCCCTAGGACTTTGTCTTCCCCATGTCCTCAGAAATCAAGAAAACCAACACCAAATTTACTTAGAACAGCAGATGTTCTCAAGACGAAGACAGATTCGGGGTTACTTAACTCCCTTTGTTCCTCCTTTGTTCTGAGTATTACTTACTAAGTTGTTACTTTTAAATGTTTTTTCAAAATGAATGTAGACATAAATAATTTAGTCTTTTTAGCAAAAATCACTCACAGTAACTGGTGCTCAAGAAATAGTTGTTGAAGGGATGAATGAATGATTTCTCAGATCCTCCTATGTCAGATCAATGGTTCATCCAAGCTCTCATAGAGAATAGTAGAAAACTGATCCTTTTCCCAGAGAATATTTTTCTGTATCAATACCTCCTCTACCAAGCAACACAGAACAAAAATTAAGAAGGCAAAGGAAACCCTCTTGCCCACCTTGCCTTTGCTAAAAGAGAAGAAGAAAGAAAGAAAGAAGGGAATAAGAGAAAGAGAAAATGGAGGGGAGGGGGGATGTATGGAATGATAAGAGAACAGCTTGGTGGTGGAACTGTGAAATGTAGGCTTCTGTAGTTGCAGTTTACTCAATTCATGAGGACATTTCACATTTCTCTTTCATATCTGGAACTATTGCCATTTCTTGTACAGATGTTCGCACATCTACTGCCATAAATGAATGTATTCTGACTCTTAAGGGTTTCCCAACCCCACGTTCTGATCTCATCCAGCATGCCATTCCTCTAATAGGCTGAAAGAGGAATCTAGTGGTTTACTGAAGAGAAGGTTAAATTGAAGATTGACCAGTAGAGGAAAATACTTCCTCTAAGTTCTCTAGAATCCATTTCAGGGCCCTGCTACTTGTCTTTGAACTCTTTTTTCTCTAACGGCTCTTTTGCATTAGAACTTTCAAGAGAAATATGTTTATCCCTTCACCCTCTGGCCTGGGTGGTCTGAACCAGTGAAATTATTCCATTTCTCAGAGCCACATTAATAGAAACATGGCTGCAGATAGTCTGGTTCTTCCATAAGTCACCATGCTTTTAGGAGCACTTTATTATCTCCTGAGATGAATTATGTGACATCCTGTAATGGGACCTAAATATCAGGACCTATGACCTTTCTCAAGGTGAGCACCATCTCCTCACTCCTTTCCTCTCTTCAAGCCATCATCTTACCCTCTCCTAAGGACTGTGGAGCGCTAATGTACACACCACACACTCCCAAGGATCAGAGCTCGACTAGTTTTTCATCCATGCATGTTTCCTGCAATGAAGGAACGCCTTCCAAGAGCACTCTTGGGCAGAAATGGCAAGATTTCTTGAGACACGAAATGGCTTGTTAATGGCTGCCATTAACAAGCAGAGCACAAGAGGTGAGTTGATGGAATATGGCCTCCTTGCTTAATGGAGCTGGTGACCGACACTGTCCACAGGAGAAAAGAGAGTGTTAAGTGGATGTCTAGAATATGGACCGCTCCACAAATTGAGTGGTATGAAAGGCCGGTGCACCTCCATCACGTTTGTACTGAGAAAACTTTCTTGCTTATGCATTCCTGTGTATATGTAGCATGGACTTTGTTCGCAGATATTGCCCCACTTTGCAAAAAGGAGTTTCCTTGGGCCGTCAATGTGGGCTCTCTCCACAATGAACCACAGCACTGGACTTCCTCCTGACATCACACTTCAATCAAAAACTTTTTGCACAAAATGTCACTTTCAAAGTTGCGGTTTGGAAAAAAAAAGTGTCTTTATAAAAAATTCATGGCCACAATGATCTGATAATGCAGTGTTCTGATACCAGCAGATGTTTTGTCTAACATGTTCCCTGAAGCTGTACTCTGTGCCTTCATATCTTTCATTTCCAGTTGCTATCTGCTGACTGTGGGATGTCATGTACGTACCCTATAGCTATGCGCGGCAATTCGCATCTAACACCACGGCGCGTAATGAGCTTCACAAGATGCTTGTCGCAATAACTCCGTACTTCCCTAACCATATGGAACACAACACTCTAAAGCCCATAGACACTTTTTTTTATTACAGTTCAGATCCTTAAAACATAATCTGTGTGATGTCTAGTGAATGTACGTGAAGAGCTGCTGAAAACAAAGTTAACACTTGTTCACATCATCTGTTACAAATGTCCAATTTGGGACAATAAATTTCCTCGGAACCTGTTCTTTTGCTGACTCGTTGCTTTATCTTTTTTCCTCTTTCTCTCACGTCGTTTTTTTTATGAACTATGCATATGTATTAAATGGGATTTGTTGTCCCTAGATACCAATTTGCATAAAGTACAAGCCATCATTGGTTGGAGAGAAGCAAATTACTTCTCCGGCAAGATCACACTTTTTTTTTTCTTTTTTTTTTTTTTTTTAATTTTAACAAACCGCAGGCAGAGGCTGTTAACAGCACTTAGCCAGATATGCAAAGTATCACTTTTCTCAAAAGCAGCTTGATCAATGAGGGGGAAGAGAAAAAAGTGAGAGGTGATATTATTCAATTAAGTCCCATATAAAGCTGACCTGAAACACAAGTGCCATACCTGTTCGGCCACCTGTCCACCTGTCGGTAAGCTGAGCCTCTGCATTTCCCCTTCAGTTCAGCGCAGCTATTCAAGTCTTGAGGGGGGGAAAAATCAAAAGACTTAGTTAGCAAAGAAGTGAGACCAACTCAGCAGCTTTTAAAAATAAAACCAATTTCGCGGTTTTATTCTCTGCTTTTCAGAAAACTCACCGGTTTTGATTTCTTTCTTTTTCGAGTTACTCTTGCCATTCTTTTCTTTGTGGCTTGATAACCAAGCAACTGTCAACAGTTCTGCTTATAATTGCTGACTCAAAATGTCTTGTACACTGGAAGTAGGACCTGCACCCCCAGCTCTGCCCATTACCGAAGGCAGCTTTTCTCTAACACATGTGGGAACAAGTGTAGACCGTTTTGGACGGGGCCCCAGCATCCAGGTCCACACCAGTCTGTGGCTCTCTCTTCCCACTGCTCTTGTCATGTACACCTGTGACAACTTGGCAATTGCCTGGGTGGTATCACGGAGACTTGCAAATTCCAGCTTGTCCCTCTGCTAAGCAGAGCTGTGCAAGTTTTTGCTAAATAAGGAAACAAACAGCTCTCTCAGCCAAGAATCTCAGACGACGTATGGGGGGTGGAAGTTGGGAACCTTAGAAACAGCTGGGAATAAATGACACTCTCCAACTTTTGACAAACTTGCCATAGAAACTTCGGGAGACTGTGGTCTGACTTAGATGCACATTTCAGTTAAGTTTAAGTTCCAGGGGCTCTGATATACGTTATAGAATAACTGAATTTTTAAGATCAGTTTAAATCATTCCAACCGGCCTCAATGTAAGTGTTTTACAGGTAACAAATATATGTTCTAGTCATTGTAATGCATAAAAATAAACAAGGATTTCTTAGTAAAGTCTGCTTCCCCTTCTAGGAAGGGGCACTCCATTATTCATGGAAGAGAAACAAAGAGACTGGAATATATTATTTACCCCCATTGTTTTGTCCAGAGGCCAAGCAGAGATAGAAAGAAATGAGTGAGAATCCAACTTAGTGATAAAAGGAGCTTATGCTACTACCCTCAATATCTCTGGTGAAGACAAAAAAATGACCAAAATTCACCATTCAGAAGTCAGAGACTTTGTGAGTATGAGTGCGCACGTGCATGCGTATGTTTCCCGTCACCATGGTGTTCCTAGTGCCTAGAAAACTGGTACTTATAAGGTGCTCAATACCTGTTTGTTAAATGAATTAATGAATGGCTGAGTTGTGAATTAATGGACACATAAAGGAAGTGGGCTGTGTGCAAGAAATCTATTTGTTACTATCACTACAGTAAAAAATCAAAGAAAGTCTTGTCATATAAGATTTCCTACTCTAAATTCCATCTTGCAGACATTTTGGAGTACCTGGATTGTTCTAGGAAATAAACTAAGCATTGCTAATAGAGTCTGGGAGGTAATGGTTATGGCAATGGTATGATTTTGGAATAGAAACAAACAAAATAATACCACTTACTAATGCTGCGAACTTTGTAAAGTTACTTAATCTCTCTGAGCTTTAGTTTCCTCTACTGTGAAATAGGAAAAAGACCTGTGGCACGGGCATGTTTTGATGATTAAATGAGATTAATCAAGATCAAATTCCTGATACATAGTAAACACTCACCAACTGTTGGGTTCCTTTTTATTTCTCTGCCCCTAAGAACTTACAATCTAATTCTACTCTTTGAGATGAACACACTGAGTATAGTCCCTATAGAAGAAAATCTTGGAAGATTTAGAGAGGAACACGGAACTACTTCTGAGAAAAAAAATGCATGAAAGAAGAAGCTTTTTGTTCCCTGTCTTGTCTCTTGCCTGTGCTCATGCTGTCTTACCTGCCTGCAACACCTTCCTTTCTTCTATGCACTTATCCAAATTGTATTCAATTATCCAATTTCTAAGCCCTCAGTGCTTAGGAAACAGGGTTTCAGACTCATAAGTGGGCTTATGCATTGTTTGTTCAATCTCAAAATATAAATATTTCTGTTTCACTGTGTTCTGTCCGTTGTCTTTTGTTGTGTAACAGATAACCTTAAAGCACAGTATTTTGGAACAGCAGTTGTTTCTCGTAGTCAGTGAGTTAGCTGGATGGTTCCCCTGCTGGGTTAGCCTAGATCCACTCACACATTTGCATTTAGCTGGAGGGTTGGCTGAGTTGAAAACTCTAAAAAGAACTTTGTCTGGAGCCTCTTGGTTCTTCTCAATGTGGTCTCTTACCCCCCATTATGCAAGATGGATTTCCTTCTGTGGCAGTCTCCAGACAATGTTCCAATAAGGTGATCATGGAACCTGCATGGCCTCATAAGGACAAAGCTCCAGAACTTACACAAAGTTGTTTCTGCTACATTTTATTGGGCAAAACAAGTCACAAGCCCAGTTCAGATTCAAAGGGGGTAAAGAAGGAGATTCTACCTCTGGCTGGGGGATATGTCAATGCCACACTACAAAGAGTTGTACATATTGGAATTGGAGGTATTTGTGGCCATTAAATAATCAACCTCAGGTCTGGCCCCCATTTTGAATGCCTATCCTGTTAAACTGTCTAGCTTCCAAAGACCTGTATAGGCACCAAGTCCCTATTTCTAGGTTTTGCCTGTTTAGAGTCATTAAAGCAACTCTTCTAAACAGAGGATTGTCAAATCATGTTTCATACTTTCCTTCTTACTACAAGCAGAAGGAACAGTAGAAGATTTTGTTCATGCTATATCATATTTTGATCTGCTACCTCTCAATAAAACCCACATTAAAAGGAAGAAAGATCTCAACCTAACTTTATACCTCAGGAACTAGAAAAAGTACAACAAACTAAACTCAAAGTCAGTGGAAGGAAGGAAATAGTAAATATCGGAGAGAAAATAAATCAGAGAATGAAAAAACAATAGAAAAAAAACCAACAAAACTTAGAGTTTTTTTTAATAAACAAAATCAACAAACTTTTAGTTAGAAAAAAAGAGAGGAGACCCTGATAAATAAAATCAGAAATGAAAAAGGAGACATTACAATGGATGTCTCAGAAACAAAAAGGATCACAAAGGACGATTAGAATAATGCTTTGCAAACAAATTGGATAACCTAGAAGAAATGGATAAATTTCTAGAAACATACAAGTAACCAAGACTGAATCAAGAACCAGAAAGCCATAAATAGACCACTCATAAATAAGATTGAAGTAATAAAAACCGCCCCCCCAAAAAAAGCCCAGAACCAGATGACTTCATGGATGAATTCTACCAAACGTTCAAAGAAAAATTGATCTAATCCTCTTAAACACTTCCAGAGAATGGAAGTAGAGGGAATGCTCTTAAACTAATTTTATGAAGCTAACATCACTCTGATACCAAAGCCAAAGACACCACCGAAAAGAAAACTATAGACCAACATCTCTGATGAACAAAGATGCAAAAATACTTAATAAAATGCTGGCAAACTGATATGCAGATTCAACACAATCCCTGTCAAAATTCTAATGGCATTTTTGCAGAAGTGGAAAAAGCAATTTTAAAATTATTATGGAACCACAAAAGAGCTCAAATAGCCAAACCAACCTTAAGAAAGAATAGAGTTGGAAATATCACATTTCCTGAATTCAGATTATATTACAAAATATAGTAATCAAACAATATGGTACTGGCATAGACACATAGACCAATAGCACAGAATAGAGAGCCCAAAAATAAACCAAAGCATATACAATCAACTAATTTTCAATATGGGCACTAAGAATACACAATGGGCAAAGGATAGTCTTTTCAGTAAATGCAATCAGGAAAACTGGACATCCATATACGGAAGAATGAAATTGGACCCATATCTTAAACCTCGCACAAAAATCAACTCAATGGATTAAAGACAAATATAAGACCTGAAACTGTAAAACTCCTAGAAGAAAACATAGGATAAAAGCTCCTTGACACTGGTCTCCCAGTGATTTCTTAGATATCTTAGATATACCAAAAGCTCAGGCAACAAAAAACAAAAGCAAAAATAAAGTAGGACTACATCAAACAAAAAAGCTTCTGTACAGAAAAAGCATTGATCAACAAAATAAAAAGGCAACCTATGAATTGAGAGAAAATATTTGCAAACTATATACCTAATAAAGAATTAATGCCCAAAATATATAAGGAACTCCTACAACTCAAATGCAAAAAACCCCCCAAACAACCCGATTAAAAAAAATTGGGCAAAGGAACTGAATAGACATTCTTCCAAAGAAGACATGCAAATGGCCAACAGGTATAAAGCATGCCTGGGGCACCTGGGTGGCTCAGTTGGTTAAGCATCCTACTCTTGATTTTGGCTCAGGTCATGATCTCATGGGTCTTGAGATAGAGCCCCTTGTGGACTCGCTCAGTGAGAAGTCTGCTTGAAGATTCTCTCCCTCTGCCCATCCCCCCAGTTACATGCACGCTTGCTCTTTCTCTCAAATAAATAAATAAATCCTAAAAAAAAAGAAAAAGAAAAAGCTTGTGGGGCACCTGGGTGGCTCAGTCGGTTAATTGGCTGTCTTTGACTCAGGTCATGATCCCCAGGTCAAGCCCCTCATTGGGCTCCTTGCTCAGTGGGGAGCCTGCTTCTCCCCTGCCTGCTGCTCCCCCTGTTTGCTTGCTGTCTCCCTCTCTCTCTCTGTGTCAAATAAATAAATACAATCTTAAAAAGATAACTTAAAAAAAAAGCTTGCTTTGCATCACTAATCATAAGAGAAATGTAAATCAAAGCCATGCAGTATCACTTTACACCTACTGGGATGGCTATTATTTAAATGATGAAAGATAACAAGTGTTAGTTAGGAGGTGGAGAAAAGAGAACTCTTGGACAATGTGAGTGGGCATGTAAATTGGTATGGCCGTTATAGAAAACAGTATGGAAATTCCTCAAAAACTAAAAATAAAACTATGATATGATTCAGCAGTTCCACTGCTGGGTATATATGCAGAAGAATTGAAATCAGGATCTCAAAGAGATACCTACACTCCTATGTTCATTGAACATTATTCACCATAGCCAAGATAAGGAAATAAATTCTGTTGCTGACAAATAAATAAAGAAAATGTGGGATGGATAGATAGATAGATAGATAGATAGATAGATAGATAGATAGATGATAGATGATATACACACAATGGATTATTATTCAGCCTTAAAATGGAGGTTTGCCACTTGCAACAACACGGATGAACCTGGAACGCATTATGCCAGACACAGTGAAATAAGCCAGACACGGAAAGAAAGAAAGAAAAACACTGCATGATCTCACTTATATGTGGAATCTAAAATTTGATGTCCATATGCAAAAAAGTTGAATTCATGAATTTCCTAAGTTCATGCAAATAAGTCTAGACACAGACCTTACACTTCCAAAAAAATTAAGTCAAATTGGATCATGGGACTAAATATAATACACAACACTGTAAAATTCCTAGGAAGAAAACATAAGAGACAATTTATGTGTGATCAGGTTTTAGATACACCACTGAAAGCATATAAATTTTACCTTGTTAGAATTAAAATTGTCTGCTCTGCCAAAGACCACATCAAGAGAATGCAATGACAAGTATCATAGACTGGGAGAAAATATTTGCAAAATGCATATCTGATAAAGGAGTTGTATCCAAAATATACAAAGAACGCTTAAAACTCAACAATAAGAAAACAACCCAGTTAAAAGATCTGGACAGCTCACCAAAGAAATTATAAAGATTGCAAGTAAACATATGAAATGATCCTCAATATCATTGTCATCAAGGAATTGGATTCTGAGTTTTGCCAAATTGTTTTTCTTAATCTATTGAAATAATCATGTTTTTCTTCTTCAGTAGTCTGTTGTAGTGAATCACGTTGATAGGCTTTTGAATGTTGAACAAGCCTTGCACTCATGAACTAAACCTCACGAGATCATGGTGTGTTATTATTCTTTTATATATTGCTGGACTTTTTTTTGCAATATTTTATTGAATACTTCTGTGTCATATACATGAGAGACATTGGTTGACAGTTTTTTATTTCTTGTATTATTTTTGTCTAACTTTTCGAACAAGGGTACTCTCTCACAAAATGAGTTGGAAAATGTTCTCTCCTCTTGCATTTTTGTGTAAAATTGTGGAAGATTGTGGAAAGTGTGTATTCTTTCTTAAATATTTGGTATGCTTTATCGGTAGAGGCATTTGGTCCCAGACGTTCCTTGCTGGAAAGTTCTTAATAATGAAAAATTTTATTTGTTTGTTTTTAAAGATTTTATTTATTTATTCGAGACAGAGTGAGAGAAAGAGAGCATGAGTGGGGGGAAGGGGAGAGGAAGAGGGAGAAGCAGGCCCCCCACTGAGCAGGAAGCCAGACATGGGACTCAATTCCAGGACCCTGAGATCATAACCTGAGCCAAAGGCAGACTCTTAACCAACTGAGCCACCCAGGCCCCCCAAGAATTTTATTTAAATGGCATAGGGATATTCAAGCTATCTAGTTCTTCTTGAGTGAGTTTTTGTATTCATCTTTCAAGTAGTTGGCCCATTTCATCTAACTGTCAAATGTACAGGCATAGAATATTTTTTAGCATTCTCTTATTATTTTAGAATCCCTTCTTTCCTTATCATCTGATGGTCTGTAGTGATATTTCTTTGTATTCCTGATATTGAAAATTGGTATCTTCTCTTTTTTTAGTCAGTCTGTCTGACTTAGATTTGTCGTTTCTGTGAACCAGCTTTTGGTTTTATTGACTTATTTCTCTCTATTGTTGCTCTCTGTTTCCAATTTTATTGATTTCTGTCCTTATTTTTATAATTTCCTATCTTACACTTGCTCTGTAATTTGTTCTTCTGTTTCTGGCTTCCTGAGGTGAAGCTTAGCTGGTTGATTTTGAGGCCTTTCTTCCTACTCACATAAGCATTTAATGCCGTACATGTGCTCTAGGCGCTGTTTTAGCTTCATCCTTAAAAAATTACCTTCATCCCCACATTGACACTGAGCTCAAAATATTTTGTATTTCAGCACCTTTCCGAATTTTTTTATTTCCTTATGATCAAAGAATATACTTTGTACAGTTCTTCTTTCTTTTAAATTTGTTATGGTTTGTTATACAGCCTATAATACGTTGGTCTAGGTGTCTTTTTTTTTTAATGTGCATTTGACAAGAATGTATATTCAGCTGTTTTTTGGTGTAATGTTCAATAAATATCAATTATAGCAAATCAGTTAATGTCTTGTTCAGGTCTTCTGTATCTCTGCTAATTTTCCATTTCTACTTGTTTTCTTGAAAATTGGAAGAGGAGTATGAAGTCTCCAACTATAATTGTGGATTTGACTGTTGCTCCTTCTTTTACTCGTATTTCTTCCATCCCCCTGTGAATTCATCTTATTTTTCTGGTTCTTTGTTTTTCCAGTAATTTGGGGTTTTGTCCTGGACGTTTTGTGTATTATGTTCTGAGACTCCAGGTGTCATTAAAATCGGTCATGAATGTTGACTCTTTTTTTCATTTTCGTAGGTTCAGATGATAAAGCCTTCTTGTCTTCTGTGGATGCTGGTTCAAATGTCACTTAAGATGTCACAGCTTTTGCTATGTTGCTTTAGATACGTTCTGTGTGTGTAGCAGTTAGTCTGAGACTTGGTGTTGGTTTATATTGTAGTTCAGTTCTCAAGACCTTTGCTGTGTCGGTTTGTATCTATTAACACACAAGCACAGCTGATGGGGTAAGCCCAAGGCTTGTGTCAGTTCATTTACAGAGAATGGGTTTATCTTCTCCAGCTCTGTCTTCTCTGCGATTTTTCCTACGCATGTTAGTGTTCAGGGAGCCTTTTCCCCTCAGAGATCTCACTATCTCACACTTAGGTCAAAGGTGGGAAAAAATTTAGAAAATCACCCTGGTAATGGTCATTCTTCAAGCTTTGCTCCCTCTCCAATTTATCTGCTATTGCAAACTTTTCAGAGTCCACCACTAGTTGCTTTTAAAATGATGTCTAGGATCTTGAGTTGTAATCAGTCGGAGTGATAGGTATCGTGGGCTTAATCCATTTTGCCCAGCACTAGAAGTGCCAACCTGGTTTTAATAAATTATAATAATACATAGGTACTCATCAAGGAATTCTTAACAGTCTGAGGATTATGTTTTGGTTACATGTATATAACAAGTATCAAGAAATTCAGTCTCTAACATGGCACCTGAAATTCAGTAACTGTCTTAGTGAAAGGCTTTAGAGGTGACTGCCACCTAGCAGGGGTTCAATGAATGTATTTTCTTTATCACAAATAAATACTGATAATTAAATAACATAACTTACAAATATATAAATAAAAATGTGTACATAACAGAAAACACTCCATTGAAGGGTTCCTTTAAACAATAAGTTAATCGAAAAACTTAAAAAAATAGACTTTGATCTTCCCAGACGCATATGTTATACAAAATCCATTTTACTTGAATGAAAGGGAATTTCACTTCAATTATCATATCTACCCAATCATTGATCTTAGTTGTGAAAATCTTGAGACGATAATGTTTAATTGTTTGTTTTGCTTTGTAAATTGGCATCACCAGGTTCTTCTTACTGTGAAGAACTGTGACTTTGTGACAGTCCTAAAATCCAGCGTTCAGCCTTTCTGGTTTTAAATGTTCATGTCATCACACTTCAATAATGGATCCATCTCTCAGGGACGGAGTTGCATTATCTCAGCTTACAGAATCTGATGAAAAAACCAGAATTACCAGTTTTCAATGTGAACTATAGCTACCTCTCTCTCTCTGTCTCTCTCTCTCTCTCTCTCACACACACACACACACACACACACACACTCAGACACACACAGAGTATATTTCCACTGACTAGAATGACCCATCCTCTTCTTATAAGCCAATCTATAAAGGACCCACCATAATCAGAAGGCATGCTGTTGAACAGGATATCAGAAGTAGGAGAGTGTATCGGTGGGAGTGTTTAGTAGCAGTATAATACTGTATACTCAGGCAAATTCTTGTTCCACCACCTAATAACTCTGAGAGTTGGGCACATCATTTGAACAATGTTGAGAGGGTGGACTCCTGTTTTTGAGTTGGCAGGAGATAAAATAAGTGAGGTACCTGGTATCTCATACTCTTGACCCAAAAGTACAAATCCTACCAGTGCTACGATCAATGACCAGTATGCCCCTATATAAACCATCAGCTATCAGCCATTTCCCTCCAAATAGAAAACAAATATGCTGGAGAATTTTTTAAAATTCCTCTTTATTGTGCCCAACTCTGGAGGAGGCAGAACTTGGAAAAATGGGAGACATAAAAAGGAGCAACCCACTCCCCCACATGCACACACATACATAGAAACCATCATTAAAAATTTTGGTTTATGGTAGAGGGAAGGAGAGACAGTTATTGATCCTTTGAAGATGTAGGAAAAGAAAGAAGATAATGCATAGCCATAGAAGATAACATAAAAAGGAAACTTCCAGAGGAGGAGAGTAATCAACAGGGCACGTGATCAATCAGCTACACGTGGTAGAGGTTGGGGAGGGTATTGGCCATAAAAAGGCCTCTTGAACTTGGAAGTCAGATTTGAGAAAGCTCTTTGAGTAGAGTGCAGTGGATAAAACCTAGCTTTAGATGGTGAGACTAAGGAGGCCGGTCAAGGGCAGACTACTTATTTGGGGTGTCTGGCAGGAAAAAATGGAAAAAGGAGGAGTCAGAACATGAACTTTGAGAGAGAATTCTTATTTTTATGGTACAAATTCCTAAGCTTATCATTAGGAAGAAGGGGGGGGGTCTAAAGATTCAAAGAGGTAGTGGGGAGAAGTAAAAACTATTTAGCAAGCACCTACTATGCATCCGACATTGTTTTCAGTGCTAGAGATACAGCAGTGAAATGATTTATATTCTAGTGAAAAGAGCCAGGAAATAAAATAAGTAAAACATAATTTTTTAGATGCTGATAGGTGCTGTGGAGGAGAAATATTCTCAAGTAATATTCAGCCTTTTGAGGAGGAGAAATGCCTCACCCTCCAAGAAAAAAAAAAAGTAAAAATGTCAGATGAACCTAGAGAGACACTTTAAAAGGAAATGGTTTAGGACAGTTGAGTCATTTTGCATAGGAAAGTGGCCTTTTATCTCTGCTTTTGCTTAATACTTCTCTTAGCATGCATTGGTCAAGACTTTGCTGGGCTCCTACTTCCCTCACTATGCATATGCAGGAATTAACACTTGTTGGAGGACTAAACTATTGATGTACAATCTTGGCCCCTTTATTATGAATGGTGATATAATTCACAGTAACCAAGGTAATGCATTTTCCAATTACACATTCTATGGTCTCATTAGCTGTCATACGTCACCTGCACCTACCTATCAACTAGCACATTTTACTTCATTATGTGCCCACAGTCATTTTTAGTGACAATCAGCATATCCTGAATTGTCACAACAAGCCCTAATTTCAAGCAGCAAACCATGTTTCTGTTGCATTCGAGAACAAGTTTATGTATATAGTATGGTTTCAGCAAGTGTAATTGAGTGTAATAGAGTTGATTTCATGTCCGCAGCCCCTCTTTCCCCCCTTTCCATATTGGTATGTAGCATATTCCTTTTAACCATTGCTTGCAGAGTAATACCCAGGTTTTCACTATGGGTGGGGAAACTCCACATTTGTGGCCTCAAACATAATGGCACATACAGTTTGAACAGCCCACCCGAAGCCACCCAACAACGTCTTATTAGTGGTCTTCATAGGTTCGTTTTCTAGAATAGTTAGCGATTTCAGAAACAATAAGGTAGCCCTGAAAAGGGTCTGTGAAGGGTCCCTGAAAGGGGGAAGGTTTTTAGAAAAAGCAGATTCATTCTTCCTAAACTACATTCTATCTCAGGAGCCAAATTCTTCCATTTTCCTTTGGAGTTCTGTTTGTCTAAGATTGTAGTGTCATTTTCCAGCTTTCATCAGAGATAGGCAAATACTCACCAATGCCTTAATCCATTCTTTATCTGATTCCTCATTTAAATCCATGAACTGCAATAGTGAGATGATGCAAATTGTCTCCACATCTGAGTTCTTGCATGTGATGTGTGAACAAAGTCCCAAATTCATTCCCACTCCCTAACTCTGCGCTCTACTGTGGTTGCCTGAGACCAGAAACCCCACAGCACCCATGACTTGAGACCTTGTCAAAGTTGCACTCTCAATTACAGAATGTGGTTTTCCACCCCACTACCGGCAACCTCCAGCTTTAGTCCCCTTTGCTTCCAGTTCTTCCTTAGCACGGGACCCTGGCTGAACTTTCCTCTAACTGCCTGGTGCCTTCTTAAAACAGTCTTTCCCAACTCCTCCTTGGCCTGAAATATTCCAAAACATCACTTCTGGGAATCCCAATCAGAGATTCTTCCTCACTTTTTATAGAACCGTGAAGCTACCAGTACAATTCAGACAGCGCCAATTTTATCTGCTTTCATTCCTTCAGATTTTTCTAGTTAGACTAATTTAATCCCCTCCTCCACACCAAGCTCCCTTCCCAAATCCATATTCACAGTCTCCTCAGTGGGAGGTAAAGGGCATTAAATCCTAAAGGTTTCCTCTAAATTTCTCCATTCCTCTTTGCCAACAGGAGGAAGCTATGTTTCTTCTGGGTTTGCTAGTAATGGGATTTTTTTTTTCCCTTTTCCTTAACACAGTTCTATAATTAATGCATGTTTCTTTGATTCTACATTTATATTTAACACATTTTAAAAGGTACAAAATGCGTTTTAAAGATGCTTCTTGTTCCCTTGTGATTATTCGAGTACAGAGGAGCCATGTAAGGATTATGAGAGGAACTCACAGCAAGGAGGAGTAAGCTATTGACAGAGACTCCCCAGAGGAGAAGCCATGTGAAGGGGAAGTTCATGAACTTGGAAACTTGCACCACCTGCTGGTAATGCAGGAAAGCAATTAAACGCCAGACGTGGGCTGACACACTCGTGTAGCGTTTGGGAGCAACCACACTCTTTGGGTATCATATTATCATCAGAGTCTGAAGGGCTGACGGATGCAGCGCCTGTGCTTAAACTTACGGAAAACTTAGTTTTGGCATCTCACAGCCCTGGAAAACTGGCTGATTTTAAAAAGAACCCTTTCTCCTCTTTCCCTCAATCCACTCGAGCCATACCTCAGCCTTGGGAAAGCTTCAGTTCTTTGGACGCCTCTCTTTTCACTCTACTCCAGCATCGCCTCCTTGGCAGGTTCCTAAGTGGGCTCTTTCTCTCCAGCTCTTGGAGCTCATTCCCACAGAATAATGTCTACTTTGTTGCTGGTTGAAAGTGCCCTGAAACATTCACTGTATGCAAAAAGACTTAGAGGCCAGGGTGATTTTGGCCTACAAATCATGGAAGGGGAAGCTCTGAGAAGAGAAAGGAAGAGTGCCAGCTAGAACAAGGGCTTTCCCCTTGCACCCAGGATGCCCTGAGCTGCCTCCCTCAGCTGTCTCAATGAACACCCAGCAGTCACCACACTGATAAGGAAGCTACTCGAAGCTACTTGGAACGTGACATTTAGTCATTCACTATGACTGACCGTCATTCAGTAACTCTCAGATTTAAAGAATCCCGGTGATTTCTACAGCCATGCTTCTCAGCCCTGATACTACATAAAAACCACCTGGGGATTGGTTGCATTCATAGATTTCCGGGGCCCTGTCCCAGAGATCCAGATTGAACGGGTCCAAGGAGGGCTCTGGAATCTGCACTTCTAACAAGGCCTCCCGGTGGTTCTGAGACCCAGACCACACTTCCAGAAACACTAAGAGCAGCCACGAGAGTAAAAGAGCTCTCATTGCTTTCCATTTCCAAAAATTGTTTCTCCAATTACATCCTCTGTCCTTTTATCCCATCTTCTTTATTGTAGCTGTTTTACAAGAAAAGCAGGACTGCTGTTAGAAAATTAGAAAATTAAAATTGAATAGCATAATCTAAACTCATACCCAGACAAAAAAACCCATGTTATCTTTTGATGCGCATTCTTCCAGAATTTTTGTACACACACACACACACTTCATATGTTGTTGTATTCACTTATGAATCTATCAGGAATGTCTTTGCATGCTGACAAACCCAAAATACCTTCAACATCATTTTAATGGCTGTTCCATTAAACAGATGTATGGTTGTTTAGCCAGTGCCCTAGTGTTGAATATTTAGATTTTCCCCAGTAGTTCTGTCCTTATAAACAAATCTGCAATCAACAGTTCTATGCATATGCCTGCTTGTTCAATCTTTTCCTTAGGACAAACTTCTCATGGCAGAATTGTCAAGTCAAAGGTAATACATTTTAAGGCTTCTGATAAATTTATTTGCAAAGTATTGCAGATATTGCTAAATGTCCCCCAAGAAATGTTTCTTGATTTACCCTCCCAGCAGCAGTTTATAAAAGGGAGGAAACACACCCTTGCCAATCTGGAGATTATAATATTGAAAGAAAAAAAAAAGAACTATTACCCATATGCTCTGATATAAAAAATTATTTTCATTGTTTTAATGTGCAATTATTTGACTCATAGTATGAAACTTTTTTAACTCTGTATCTGCCAGTTAACTTTATGAACTGTTTATTCACATTCTTTGCCCACTGTATTCTTGCAATACTTGTCTTTTTCTTACTAACCAGGAAGAACTGTTCTTACTAACCAGGAAGAATAATATACATATTTAAGTATATTAACTTTCTTGGCTACCTATTTGCAAATATGTTCTCATGTATTTCTCAGAACATCTTATTCGTGTTTTTAACTGGTCTGCTTTTTTGTTATTCAGATACTAGTGATTTTTATGAGGTTAAATGTATGGATTTTTTTTAGGAATTGTTAGAATTTCTGTCTTTAATTTCATATGGAAAAACCTCTCCCTCAAAATTATATAAATATTCACTTACATGTTCTTTCAGTATTTTTATGGTTTATTTTTACATTTAGAGCTTTGATCCATCTGAAAATTTTGATATGGAAGATTAACTTTATTTTCTGTATTGTCAGTCTATTGTCCTAACACCTATCAGTCCTCCTATTTTTTGTGAGAGAACCATTCTGAACAGCTGTCTAGGTTATATTCACACGCATGGTCTGCGAGAAACAAAATCTGTCTTCTGGGGCTGCCTCTCTGTACTGGCTCCATGGTCGAACTTCCTCTTCAGTTGATTTTGAGACTTGCTAAGGGCTCGGACTTCCAGAGGAAGCCACCGACCTTCCCTTCCCGTTCCTTCCCTCCATCTGCAGGCTGTGAGGTTTCCAAAAGCTGGCGGATCTCCGGTAAACCCACAAGTAAAGGAGAAGATAACGTCAGCAACTCAGCATGGTTTGATTTCACTCGTGCGCTCCAGTTCCCTTCCCCACGCTCCCAGCTTTTCCACACTCCCAGCTGCAACATGAGCGAGTGAGATGAGCACAGTGTGAGAGCAGAAGTTTATTTGGACCCTGGCCTTGCCAGTGTGGGGCTGCGCATCTCTCTGAGTCATCTGTAAAATGGGTAAGCGTGTGTATTAGCCTGCTTGGGCCGCTAGAACAGCATAGCACAGACTGGATGGCTTAACAGAGATTTATCTTCTCACAGCTCCAGAGGCCGGAAGCCCATGATGGCGCTCCCAGCACTGCTGGCTTTGGGTAAGACCTGTCTTTCTGGCTGGCGGACAGTCACCTTCTTGCTGTGTCCTCCGTCTAGTTCCTTTGTGCACGTGCGTGGAGAGAAATCGCTGATGTCTCTTCCTCTTCTTGTGAGAACACCAGTCCTGTTGGATGGGAGCCTTACCCTTATGGCCTCGTATAACCTCATTTACCCCCCTTAAAGCCCCTGTCTTCAAATACAGTCGCATTAAGGTTAAGGCTTCCGCCTATGAATTTTAGGGGGACAAAATTCAGTCCATAATGTTATGGATTTCTAGATCTCATGCAAATATAAACATTTTGAAAATAGTTTCAAATAAGTGTCAGAGGCTTCAGAAGATGGAGCCCAAAAATGCAAATTGCATTTCTACTGAAGTCAGCCAGTCTGTTGTTAGCATGTCAGATATGCCCAGGGCTGTGCTGGAAGTCTCTGGGTGTTCAAAAGAAGCATGCAGCACAGTTTCTGCCCTTCTATGGCATTGTCTCTCCATGTGGGGAGGTGATACCAACCTTTGCAATAATGAGAGAATGACACAAAACCCAGTTCAGTGAAGGGCAAGGTGGGGCTTCACATAACACACCTGTGTGCCTTCAGGCAATCAGGTAAGTGGCGCATCTTAGGAGTTCAAGTTCTGAAGGTATGCGGAGCCCTTGGCTCGTCCCCTGGGACTTCCCCTATTCAGCAGTAAAGCCGAAAGTTGCATCACATTTCCCCTGAGAAAACTCCCTTGTTGGCGTGTTGGGCTGTTCTGAGCGGAGGCAGGTATTCCCTTGGTCTGAGCTGGTGAATCAAACTTCGGCGCCTGGACAGTGAAGCCCCGTGGAGTGTCCCCCAGGCCCGGTGAGGCACATTCCCTTCCGAGAGACCTCCTAGGTAGACCACAGGAGTCCCTGGAATTTTGGACCAGAAGAAGAGAGACAATAGTATCAGCATTCTTTTCTGAAAGTCGGCGCTATTGTAGAAAACGGAGGCCCCCGCTGGGCTGAGAGCGCAGGTCCGGGCCCTCCGAACCAGTGATTCTCACCAGGGCTCTCTGTGCAGAGAAGCAAGAAGGTGAGTATTTATGGAGACCAGTGTCAGCCTCTTCAAAGACTAGAAGTGGTGTCAGTGTTCCAAAAGCAGATAACCCCGATCACCAAACTGGTGAGATGCCGGGAGACTCCTGGCAGGACCAGGAGGAGGGTAGGGCGGGGCCACGGGGGGCTGCTGCTGAGGCCCTGTCCCACCCCCACCGCGCTCGGGCTCACGGTAAATCTGGCCCTTTGCCCCATGACAGCCCTTCCTCTCCTTGCGCCCCCTGGCCCCTTCCTTTGGAAAGCAGGTGGCTAAATACCTGGTTGTATCCCCGCACGTGGAGCTACCTGCAGTGGTTTAACCCACTGCAAGCGTGGTACCAATCATTCAACAATTCCCACGGCTGCTTTTGTGAGAAGCCTCTCTCTTAAGCCTCTGGTTTAAGAATTTAGAGTAATCATGTAAAAATGATACCCCTGTGCTCCATGATCCGCTGAATCTCGCTAATGCCGGATCCCAGAAGAGGGCTTATTAATGGTGAGACGCAGTGCCTCTCTCTCGGCTCATGTTTCACACGGAGCTCTCTTATGGATTCAGCTGTAAACCTCAGGCTGATAAAGGGAGGATAATGAACCTCCCCGCTCCATGAGAATGAAATCGAGGGCTGGTGGAGTACTTACCTGCCGTACCTCCTGGCCCTGGGGCCCGCGGCACAGGTGCGCTTCCCCGCTCTGGGAAATAAAAGGTGCAAGGCCATTCCCTCACACCTCTCAGGCTTTTCTCTGACGTGGTGAAAGAGGCTGCATTAAAAGATCCATATTTGGAACAGGAGAGATGTTATCATTTCTCAAATGCTTCCACAGTCATTGTTTTGTCAGTCTCTGGTGCCAACAGGATGAAGAGCTCATTTTTTCTGCAATTTCCATGAAAATAAATCGGGCCTTGGAATCTCTGGATCCCGTGAACCAGATCATTCCACGATGTTTTGGGGCTTAGGACTTCTCTTACTTTGTTCTGACCATGACCACGAGGCCAGTGCTTTCTCTAATAGAAATTTGTGAGGGGCTTTGAGGGTAACACGATTGTGTGTGTCTAGTCCCCCCCCCCCCCAAAGCCCTTCCCCACCCAAAGTCGGCAAGGGAAAAGGCAGCCCCTGTTGTAGATGAGAAACCCTTTCTAGAACCCAGCTCAGAGACGGGTTGGCATGCATCGCCACGAAGCCCATTTTTGAATGTAAAATTTCACACTTAAAACAGCCTCAAGTTCTGTCCTTTTCCAAGCACTCACACCCAATATCTCATTTGCCGCTTAACCAGTCAGGCAAGAGGCTAAGAGAATCTTGTTCTAGAGATGACAAAACTGAGGCCCTCAGGTGTTAGGCCACTTGCTAACGCCACACAGAACTTCGGTTATGGAACTCGGATAAGAATACAGGATCACCAGGCTTCCAGCAAAGGCCGTTTTCAAACATGCCGCTTCTCTCCAGCTACGGGGTTACCTTATCAGACGATGCACTGAGCACTGAAAACAACAATACCTGACTTTCTGAAGAGATTAATGATTTGACCAGAGAGTTCCAAAGCAAGACGTTTTTCTCTGACTTTTCTAATAGGACAGGGTGACCAGTGAGACGGAAGCTGTCAGGCCCCGGGGCCCGCGCAGACCAATCCTGTTGAAGCATCTTTCACCCCTTCTCACAGGACGTGTGGCTCCGGCCTCGGTTACTTGGATGTGCAGCCAGGGGATTTCCTTCCGCAGATGCCACTTCTGTACCATCGGCCATCCTGGAAGAACGTTCTGGTGCCAAAGTGTGTTCCAGTCACTGGAGCAACAACAGCCTTAGACGAGGTGCCCCTGAGTGTGGAGAGAGGAAGATAAACACGGGAGAACCGAGCTCTCAGTTCTGAAGGAACCCCTGCTTTTCCAGCCCCCCCCCCCAAGTGCAACTTCTCTGGAAGGACACACAGACACAGATATATAAATACCCGCAGATAACATTAATTGGTACTTTGTCCTAAAAACCACACTGTCAGCGGGACCCCTCCTCCCGTCACTACTCCTGCCTCCTCTGAACTGATAGTGCTGTTTTAAGTTTACTTCTCACTTACTTAACCTCACCACAAAAAGCACCTCATTTTACTCGCTGCTTATTGAATAAAGGATTGGTATTATTTTCCTTCCTCTAGTGAACTTTCTTGCACTTCATCCTCAGTAGATTGTATGTCTTTGTGTTTCTCTGCCAAGATGTCACTGTCGAGCAAATCGCAGGTCCTAATGCTGCCCAGTTCATGCAGAGATAACTTTTTATTCAGAATTGCTTAAGGTCATCTCAATGGGAGGAATAGGTAGGAATGAGAATTTACCCCCAACTTGAATTAAAATAGCTTCCAAGCACTTGCTAGAGCAGGGACGAAGATGAAAGGGGCCGCAAATTATGGGCGTTTTGGAGATGCTAAGGCAAGGGTGTCCTTTGAAACCTACTCAGCCACATTTGTTCGCCTTGAAGTCAGGTCACCTTAACCAAGGACGTTGGGTGGCAGGAACAAATGGTTAATGATTGTGGAAGGAACCCGGCCAATTGGCTTTTCCTCCTTTCTCTTTCTTTTACTTATCTTTTTATATTATTATTTTTTTTTAACTTTGGCTAGAATGCCCAGTAGGAGTGCAGACTGGAAGATCGGCTGTCTTTTGAACCGGAGACATCACAGGAAACTGGGGAGGCTCCAAATTGCTAACCTGAGGCCGGAGCAAAAACTTTTCCTCGTGGAAGGGACTGCTTTTTTTTTCCTCCCCTTCATCGAATGGCATCCCAAGTCCTGCCGGATTGCAACTGTCTTTGTTCCTGCAGCCAAGCCTTATAGCTGGCTCACACTCTGCCACGCTCGTAACCTCACACTAGAAAGGAGATTACAAAGCGGGGCAAACACCCTAGAGGGCTCCCCTTTATCAGAACCTTCCCTGTCAGTTGGGCTCCTCATTTCCCGAGCCCTCGTCTGACTATTAGTGTACTGACGGAATAAAAATAACCTCATATTCCTACATGAATCATAAATAAAACCCTTTTATTTCATCAAAGAGGTTGGCAGGTTTATAGTCCTTTGCAATGCAGGCACGATGTGAATGACATACCTTTAATTTTGCTGACAAGCTCATCGGGGTTCGAATGAAAAAAGAGTGGAAAGTGGGTGACTCGGAAGACGGTTGTGCGGGAGATTTTTGGTGAGGATAAATATTTCACCTTGCCACTGTAATCAGGGAACCAACTGATCTCGGTAATGAACTCTTCAATTACAGCCCACTCTGACTTCAGAACTGCCCGAGCAACAATACCACAGTGATTATTGCTGACGTTACAGATGGAAGCAACCTGCGAAGAGAGCCGTGGGGTGGGGGTTGAAAAGGGAGAAGAGGCGTGAGGAGAAAAGAAAGCCATTGAAACTTAGCAGTGGGTCATCCACTAAGGAAATGATGAGGAGCTGGGCAATGGAAAAAGCCTGTTTCTCCCGCCCTCGCTCTTGGCGGCTCCCCTCCCAACAAAACCAGCTTGATGAGTGTATGAATGCTCCACATCTTCAGGAATCCATGCGTGAGCTCTCCAAGTCAGAGGACCCCGCAATGAAAAGCCTCCGTAGTTGTATCCCCGGCTCCTCTGCCTTTGGGTTCTGTGGTGTCTGACCCATGATACTGTGAAGTCCTTTCTTCTCAAGGATGAGAAGCATGCCCAGCAACACTCTCGGTGCTGACTGTCATACAACTGAGTTTCTTGCTTCCTATTTACAGTAGGGAAGCATCGAAGAAGAGAACCACAAGATGCTGGGTTCCTAAACGACAGACCTTCATTTCTCCAGAGCCTCAATGAAGCTTTGGAGATCAGGGTTTTAAGAAGGAAAAAAGGAAAATGAAAGAAATTGGAAGATCTTTAAGAGTTTATTTCTGGAAAAGGGAAGATGCCCCACTCAATGACAAGAGCCTTCTGGTGAGTCAGTCCAAAAGACAGGCTGAGAACTTTTAGTCCTAAGGACTGAGCTTTTATACAGGCTGGCTTTGGGGCTCCCAACTTAGCTCGCGCTTTGTTTTCACTGCCAAATCTAGATTTTCCTCCACTCTTGGAGAAACTTTATCAAGAGGAATAGTTACTACCAGTGACCTGTAGGCTTCTTCCTGTAAAAATAAATAAAAAATTTGGCCAAATTTTGCAAGACATGAGCCTTTCTCTAAGGCAGCTGAGTAAGATAGAAGAGCTGAAATGAACCATGAGAGAAAGAATACTTTTCTCCCCTCAACTGAATTACAACCTTCCTATGCTTTATTCTTTTTTTTTTTTATTATCTAAAACCTCATATTTTATTTTATTTATTTATTTTAAATCCTTTGAGACTTTATTGAACTGCTACAGTACATCCTTAGTTTTTGATGTAGTGTTCCATGATTCATTGTTTGCATATAACACCCAGTGCTCCATGCAATACGTGCCCTCCTTAATACCCATCACCCAGCTAGCCCATCTCCCTCTAAAACCCTCAATTTGTTTCCCAGAGTCCATAGTCTCTCGTGGTTCATTTCCCCTTCTGTTTATCCCCCCTTCATTATTCCCTTCCTTCTCCTATGTTTTATTCTAATCACATTCTTTCCACAGAGCCTGAAGTGTGCAAGTCTCCAGTTTTCAACATAAGAAGCAGGACAAGTGTTACTCAAGGAGCCACAGGAAACCAAGGAGCTCTGGCTCTTCCACCGAGTTCTAAGACTCAACCTCATGTATCCAGTCAGTCCATGAGTCTTCAGATCATCCTGAGTGAGGTGGGTTTTTTTTTACTTCATGGAGCCCTCCATTTTTTGGAGGCTTTTCCAAAATTTTTTACTGTGGTTACACAAAATTTGCCATCTTAACAATTTTTAAGTGCACAGTTAGCTCAGTGGTATTAAATACATTTATAATGTTGTGCAACCATCACCACCGTCCATTGCCCTAATATTTTTCATCTTGTAAAACTGAAACTCTCTATACCTTAAACAATAATTCCCCATTTCCACCTCCTGGAAACCACCATTCTATTTTCTGTCTCTATGATTTTGACTACTTTAAGTGTCTCATATGAAAGTGGAAACATACAGATTTGTCTTTTTGTGACCAGCTTATTTCTCTTAGCACGTCTTCAGGGTTCATCCAGGTTGTAGCATATGTCAGAATTTCCTTCCATTTTAAGGTTGGATGATATTCCATTGTATGTGTATACATTTTGCTTATCCACTTACTCATTGATGGATGCTGGGTTGCTTCCACATTTTAGTGACTGCAATTAATGCTATTACGTACATAGGTGTACACATACCTCTGCAAGACCCAGCTTTCAATTCTTGGGGTGTACTACTGGATCATGTGGTAATTCTACTTTTAATTTTGTAAGGAACTGCCATACTTTTCC